>NW_027437191.1:7376906-7668359 GCF_033239565.1 Halichoeres trimaculatus | reverse complement strand
GGTGAGAAAAATGCATCCTGAATCAAGTCTGAGTGCTAAAACCTCTGTTTTGGGTTTTACCACATTGAGCTCAGAACGTAAGGTCGGGACCTGAAATTTGGAGCCAAAAATCAAATTTTCAGTTTGGCTGAAATTACATGAAATATGTGTCCCCTGTGGAAGCTGTCATCCCAGGTGAGAAAAATGCATCCTGAATCAAGTCTGAGGGCTAAAACCTCTGTAACGGGTTCTACCACATTGAGCTCAGAACGTAAGGTCGGGACCTGAAATTTGGAGCAAAAAAATCAAATTTTCAGTTTGGCTGAAATAACATGAAATATGTGTCCCCCGTGGAAGCCCATGCCATCCCAGGTGAGAAAAATGCATCCTGAATCAAGTCTGAGGGCTAAAACCTCTGTTTCGGGTTTTACCACATTGAGCTCAGAACGTAAGGTCGGGACCTGAAATTTGGAGCAAAAAATCAAATTTTCAGTTTGGCTGAAATTACATGAAATATGTGTCCCCCGTGGAAGCCCATGCCATCCCAGGTGAGAAAAATGCATCCTGAATCAAGTCTGAGGGCTAAAACCTCTGTAACGGGTTTTACCACATTGAGCTCAGAACGTAAGGTCGGGACCTGAAATTTGGAGCCAGAAATCAAATTTTCAGTTTGGCTGAAATTACATGAAATATGTGTCCCCTGTGGAAGCTGTCATCCCAGGTGAGAAAAATGCATCCTGAATCAAGTCTGAGGGCTAAAACCTCTGTAACGGGTTCTACCACATTGAGCTCAGAACGTAAGGTCCGGACCTGCAATTTGGAGCAAAAAATCAAATTTTCAGTTTGGCTGAAATTACATGAAATATGTGTCCCCCGTGGAAGCCCATGCCATCCCAGGTGAGAAAAATGCATCCTGAATCAAGTCTGAGGGCTAAAACCTCTGTTTTGGGTTTTACCACATTGAGCTCAGAACGTAAGGTCCGGACCTGAAATTTGGAGCCAGAAATCAAATTTTCAGTTTGGCTGAAATTACATGAAATATGTGTCCCCTGTGGAAGCCCATGCCATCCTTGGTGAGAAAAATGCATCCTGAATCAAGTCTAAGGGCTAAAACCTCTGTAACAGGTTTTACTACACTGAGCTCAGAACGTAAGGTCCGGACCTGAAATTTGGAGCAAAAAATCAAATTTTCAGTTTGGCTGAAATTACATGAAATATGTGTCCCCCGTGGAAGCCCATGCCATCCCAGGTGAGAAAAATGCATCCTGAATCAAGTCTGAGGGCTAAAACCTCTGTAACAGGTTTTACCACATTGAGCTCAGAACGTAAGGTCGGGACCTGAAATTTGGAGCCAAAAATCAAATTTTCAGTTTGGCTGAAATTACATGAAATATGTGTCCCCTGTGGAAGCTGTCATCCCAGGTGAGAAAAATGCATCCTGAATCAAGTCTGAGGGCTAAAACCTCTGTAACGGGTTTTACCACATTGAGCTCAGAACGTAAGGTCGGGACCTGAAATTGTGAGCAAAAAATCAAATTTTCAGTTTGGCTGAAATTACATGAAATATGTGTCCCCCGTGGAAGCCCATGCCATCCCAGGTGAGAAAAATGCATCCTGAATCAAGTCTGAGGGCTAAAACCTCTGTTTTGGGTTTTACCACATTGAGCTCAGAACGTAAGGTCGGGACCTGAAATTTGGAGCCAAAAATCAAATTTTCAGTTTGGCTGAAATTACATGAAATATGTGTCCCCTGTGGAAGCTGTCATCCCAGGTGAGAAAAATGCATCCTGAATCAAGTCTGAGGGCTAAAACCTCTGTAACGGGTTTTACCACATTGAGCTCAGAACGTAAGGTCGGGACCTGAAATTTGGAGCCAGAAATCAAATTTTCAGTTTGGCTGAAATTACATGAAATATGTGTCCCCTGTGGAAGCCCATGCCATCCTTGGTGAGAAAAATGCATCCTGAATCAAGTCTAAGGGCTAAAACCTCTGTAACAGGTTTTACTACACTGAGCTCAGAACGTAAGGTCCGGACCTGAAATTTGGAGCAAAAAATCAAATTTTCAGTTTGGCTGAAATTACATGAAATATGTGTCCCCCGTGGAAGCCCATGCCATCCCAGGTGAGAAAAATGCATCCTGAATCAAGTCTGAGGGCTAAAACCTCTGTAACAGGTTTTACCACATTGAGCTCAGAACGTAAGGTCGGGACCTGAAATTTGGAGCCAAAAATCAAATTTTCAGTTTGGCTGAAATTACATGAAATATGTGTCCCCTGTGGAAGCTGTCATCCCAGGTGAGAAAAATGCATCCTGAATCAAGTCTGAGGGCTAAAACCTCTGTAACGGGTTTTACCACATTGAGCTCAGAACGTAAGGTCGGGACCTGAAATTTGGAGCAAAAAATCAAATTTTCAGTTTGGCTGAAATTACATGAAATATGTGTCCCCAGTGGAAGCCCATGCCATCCCAGGTGAGAAAAATGCATCCTGAATCAAGTCTTAGGGCTAAAACCTATGTAACAGGTTTTACTACACTGAGCTCAGAACATAAGGTCCGGACCTGAAATTTGGAGCAAAAAATCAAATTTTCAGTTCGGCTGAAATTACATGAAATATGTGTCCCCCGTGGAAGCCCATGCCATCCCAGGTGAGAAAAATGCATCCTGAATCAAGTCTGAGGGCTAAAATCTCTGTTTTCGGGTTTTACAACATTGAGATCAGAATGTAAGGTCGGGACCTGAAATTTGGAGCCAAAAATCAAATTTTCAGTTTGGCTGAAATTACATGAAATATGTGTCCCCCGTGGAAGCCCATGCCATCCCAGGTGAGAAAAATGCATCCTGAATCAAGTCTGAGGGCTAAAACCTCTGTAACGGGTTCTACCACATTGAGCTCAGAACGTAAGGTCCGGACCTGAAATTTGGAGCCAAAAAATCAAATTTTCAGTTTGGCTGAAATTACATGAAATATGTGTCCCCCGTGGAAGCCCATGCCATCCCAGGTGAGAAAAATGCATCCTGAATCAAGTCTGAGGGCTAAAACCTCTGTTTCGGGTTTTACCACATTGAGCTCAGAACGTAAGGTCGGGACCTGAAATTTGGAGCAAAAAATCAAATTTTCAGTTTGGCTGAAATTACATGAAATATGTGTCCCCCGTGGAAGCCCATGCCATCCCAGGTGAGAAAAATGCATCCTGAATCAAGTCTGAGGGCTAAAACCTCTGTAACAGGTTTTACCACATTGAGCTCAGAACGTAAGGTCGGGACCTGAAATTTGGAGCAAAAAATCAAATTTTCAGTTCGGCTGAAATTACATTAAATATGTGTCCCCCGTGGAAGCCCATGCCATCCCAGGTGAGAAAAATGCATCCTGAATCAAGTCTAAGGGCTAAAACCTCTGTAACAGGTTTTACTACACTGAGCTCAGAACGTAAGGTCCGGACCTGAAATTTGGAGCAAAAAATCAAATTTTCAGTTTGGCTGAAATAACATGACATATGTTTCCCCTGTGGAAGCCCATGCCATCCCAGGTGAGAAAAATGAATCCTGAATCAAGTCTGAGGGCTAAAACCTCTGTAACGGGTTTTGCCACATTGAGCTCAGAACGTAAGGTCGGGACCTGAAATTTGGAGCAAAAAATCAAATTTTCAGTTTGGCTGAAATTACATGAAATATTTGTCCCCCGTGGAAGCCCATGCCATCCCAGGTGAGAAAAATGCATCCTGAATCAAGTCTGAGTGCTAAAACCTCTGTAACAGGTTTTACCACATTGAGCTCAAAACGTAAGGTCCGGACCTGAAATTTGGAGTAAATGATCAAATTTTCAGTTTGGCTGAAATTACATGAAATATGTGTCCCCCGTGGAAGCCCATGCCATCCCAGGTGAGAAAAATGTATCCTAAATCAAGTCTGAGGGCTAAAACCTCTGTAACAGGTTTTACCACATTGAGCTCAGAACGTAAGGTCCGGACCTGAAATTGTGGGCCAAAATTCAAATTTTCAGTTTGGCCGAAATTACATGAAATATGTGTCCCCCGTGGAAGCCCATGCCATCCCAGGTGAGAAAAATGCATCCTGAATCAAGTCTGAGGGCTAAAACCTCTGTTTTGGGTTTTACCACATTGAGCTCAGAACGTAAGGTCGGGACCTGAAATTTGGAGCAAAAAAATCAAATTTTCAGTTTGGCTGAAATTACATGAAATATGTGTCCCCCGTGGAAGCCCATGCCATCCCAGGTGAGAAAAATGCATCCTGAATCAAGTCTGAGGGCTAAAACCTCTGTAACAGGTTTTACCACATTGAGCTCAGAACGTAAGGTCGGGACCTGAAATTTGGAGCCAAAAATCAAATTTTCAGTTTGGCTGAAATTACATGAAATATGTGTCCCCCGTGGAAGCCCATGCCATCCCAGGTGAGAAAAATGCATCCTGAATCAAGTCTGAGGGCTAAAACCTCTGTAACGGGTTCTACCACATTGAGCTCAGAACGTAAGGTCCGGACCTGCAATTTGGAGCCAAAAAATCAAATTTTCAGTTTGGCTGAAATTACATGAAATATGTGTCCCCCGTGGAAGCCCATGCCATCCCAGGTGAGAAAAATGCATCCTGAATCAAGTCTGAGGGCTAAAACCTCTGTTTCGGGTTTTACCACATTGAGCTCAGAACGTAAGGTCGGGACCTGAAATTTGGAGCAAAAAATCAAATTTTCAGTTTGGCTGAAATTACATGAAATATGTGTCCCCCGTGGAAGCCCATGCCATCCCAGGTGAGAAAAATGCATCCTGAATCAAGTCTGAGGGCTAAAACCTCTGTTTTGGGTTTTACCACATTGAGCTCAGAACGTAAGGTCGGGACCTGAAATTTGGAGCCAGAAATCAAATTTTCAGTTTGGCTGAAATTACATGAAATATGTGTCCCCTGTGGAAGCCCATGCCATCCTTGGTGAGAAAAATGCATCCTGAATCAAGTCTAAGGGCTAAAACCTCTGTAACAGGTTTTACTACACTGAGCTCAGAACGTAAGGTCCGGACCTGAAATTTGGAGCAAAAAATCAAATTTTCAGTTTGGCTGAAATTACATGAAATATGTGTCCCCCGTGGAAGCCCATGCCATCCCAGGTGAGAAAAATGCATCCTGAATCAAGTCTGAGGGCTAAAACCTCTGTAACAGGTTTTACCACATTGAGCTCAGAACGTAAGGTCGGGACCTGAAATTTGGAGCCAAAAATCAAATTTTCAGTTTGGCTGAAATTACATGAAATATGTGTCCCCTGTGGAAGCTGTCATCCCAGGTGAGAAAAATGCATCCTGAATCAAGTCTGAGGGCTAAAACCTCTGTAACGGGTTTTACCACATTGAGCTCAGAACGTAAGGTCGGGACCTGAAATTTGGAGCAAAAAATCAAATTTTCAGTTTGGCTGAAATTACATGAAATATGTGTCCCCAGTGGAAGCCCATGCCATCCCAGGTGAGAAAAATGCATCCTGAATCAAGTCTTAGGGCTAAAACCTATGTAACAGGTTTTACTACACTGAGCTCAGAACATAAGGTCCGGACCTGAAATTTGGAGCAAAAAATCAAATTTTCAGTTCGGCTGAAATTACATGAAATATGTGTCCCCCGTGGAAGCCCATGCCATCCCAGGTGAGAAAAATGCATCCTGAATCAAGTCTGAGGGCTAAAATCTCTGTTTTCGGGTTTTACAACATTGAGATCAGAATGTAAGGTCGGGACCTGAAATTTGGAGCCAAAAATCAAATTTTCAGTTTGGCTGAAATTACATGAAATATGTGTCCCCCGTGGAAGCCCATGCCATCCCAGGTGAGAAAAATGCATCCTGAATCAAGTCTGAGGGCTAAAACCTCTGTAACGGGTTCTACCACATTGAGCTCAGAACGTAAGGTCCGGACCTGAAATTTGGAGCCAAAAAATCAAATTTTCAGTTTGGCTGAAATTACATGAAATATGTGTCCCCCGTGGAAGCCCATGCCATCCCAGGTGAGAAAAATGCATCCTGAATCAAGTCTGAGGGCTAAAACCTCTGTTTCGGGTTTTACCACATTGAGCTCAGAACGTAAGGTCGGGACCTGAAATTTGGAGCAAAAAATCAAATTTTCAGTTTGGCTGAAATTACATGAAATATGTGTCCCCCGTGGAAGCCCATGCCATCCCAGGTGAGAAAAATGCATCCTGAATCAAGTCTGAGGGCTAAAACCTCTGTAACAGGTTTTACCACATTGAGCTCAGAACGTAAGGTCGGGACCTGAAATTTGGAGCAAAAAATCAAATTTTCAGTTCGGCTGAAATTACATTAAATATGTGTCCCCCGTGGAAGCCCATGCCATCCCAGGTGAGAAAAATGCATCCTGAATCAAGTCTAAGGGCTAAAACCTCTGTAACAGGTTTTACTACACTGAGCTCAGAACGTAAGGTCCGGACCTGAAATTTGGAGCAAAAAATCAAATTTTCAGTTTGGCTGAAATAACATGACATATGTTTCCCCTGTGGAAGCCCATGCCATCCCAGGTGAGAAAAATGAATCCTGAATCAAGTCTGAGGGCTAAAACCTCTGTAACGGGTTTTGCCACATTGAGCTCAGAACGTAAGGTCGGGACCTGAAATTTGGAGCAAAAAATCAAATTTTCAGTTTGGCTGAAATTACATGAAATATTTGTCCCCCGTGGAAGCCCATGCCATCCCAGGTGAGAAAAATGCATCCTGAATCAAGTCTGAGTGCTAAAACCTCTGTAACAGGTTTTACCACATTGAGCTCAAAACGTAAGGTCCGGACCTGAAATTTGGAGTAAATGATCAAATTTTCAGTTTGGCTGAAATTACATGAAATATGTGTCCCCCGTGGAAGCCCATGCCATCCCAGGTGAGAAAAATGTATCCTAAATCAAGTCTGAGGGCTAAAACCTCTGTAACAGGTTTTACCACATTGAGCTCAGAACGTAAGGTCCGGACCTGAAATTGTGGGCCAAAATTCAAATTTTCAGTTTGGCCGAAATTACATGAAATATGTGTCCCCCGTGGAAGCCCATGCCATCCCAGGTGAGAAAAATGCATCCTGAATCAAGTCTGAGGGCTAAAACCTCTGTTTTGGGTTTTACCACATTGAGCTCAGAACGTAAGGTCGGGACCTGAAATTTGGAGCAAAAAAATCAAATTTTCAGTTTGGCTGAAATTACATGAAATATGTGTCCCCCGTGGAAGCCCATGCCATCCCAGGTGAGAAAAATGCATCCTGAATCAAGTCTGAGGGCTAAAACCTCTGTAACAGGTTTTACCACATTGAGCTCAGAACGTAAGGTCGGGACCTGAAATTTGGAGCCAAAAATCAAATTTTCAGTTTGGCTGAAATTACATGAAATATGTGTCCCCCGTGGAAGCCCATGCCATCCCAGGTGAGAAAAATGCATCCTGAATCAAGTCTGAGGGCTAAAACCTCTGTAACGGGTTCTACCACATTGAGCTCAGAACGTAAGGTCCGGACCTGCAATTTGGAGCCAAAAAATCAAATTTTCAGTTTGGCTGAAATTACATGAAATATGTGTCCCCCGTGGAAGCCCATGCCATCCCAGGTGAGAAAAATGCATCCTGAATCAAGTCTGAGGGCTAAAACCTCTGTTTCGGGTTTTACCACATTGAGCTCAGAACGTAAGGTCGGGACCTGAAATTTGGAGCAAAAAATCAAATTTTCAGTTTGGCTGAAATTACATGAAATATGTGTCCCCCGTGGAAGCCCATGCCATCCCAGGTGAGAAAAATGCATCCTGAATCAAGTCTGAGGGCTAAAACCTCTGTTTTGGGTTTTACCACATTGAGCTCAGAACGTAAGGTCCGGACCTGAAATTTGGAGCAAAAAATCAAATTTTCAGTTTGGCTGAAATTACATGAAATATGTGTCCCCCGTGGAAGCCCATGCCATCCCAGGTGAGAAAAATGCATCCTGAATCAAGTCTAAGGGCTAAAACCTCTGTAACAGGTTTTACTACACTGAGCTCAGAACGTAAGGTCCGGACCTGAAATTTGGAGCAAAAAATCAAATTTTCAGTTTGGCTGAAATTACATGAAATATTTGTCCCCCGTGGAAGCCCATGCCATCCCAGGTGAGAAAAATGCATCCTGAATCAAGTCTGAGTGCTAAAACCTCTGTAACAGGTTTTACCACATTGAGCTCAAAACGTAAGGTCCGGACCTGAAATTCTGAGCAAAAAAATCAAATTTTCAGTTTGGCTGAAATTAAATGAAGTATGTGTCCCCCGTGGAAGCCCATGCCATCCCAGGTGAGAAAAATGCATCCTGAATCAAGTCTGAGGGCTAAAACCTCTGTAACGGGTTTTACCACATTGAGCTCAGAACGTAAGGTCCCGACCTGAAATTTGGAGCCAAAAATTCTAATTTTCAGTTTGGCTGAAATAACATGAAATACGTGTCCCCTGTGGAAGCCCATGCCATCCCAGGTGAGAAAAATGCATCCTGAATCAAGTCGGAGTGCTCAAACCTCTGTAACGGGTTTTACCACATTGAGCTCAGAACGTAAGGTCCGGACCTGAAATTTGGAGCCAAAAATTCTAATTTTCAGTTTGGCTGAAATAACATGAAATACTTGTCCCCTGTGGAAGCCCATGCCATCCCAGGTGAGAAAAATGCATCCTGAATAAAGTCTGAGGGCTAAAACCTCTGTAACGGGTTTTACCACATTGAGCTCAAAACGTAAGGTCGGGACCTGAAATTTGGAGCCAAAAATTCTAATTTTCAGTTTGGCTGAAATAACATGAAATACGTGTCCCCTGTGGAAGCCCATGCCATCCCAGGTGAGAAAAATGCATCCTGAATCAAGTCGGAGGGCTAGAACCTCTGTAACAGGTTTTACCACATTGACCTCAGAACGTAAGGTCCGGACCTGAAATTTTGAGCCAAAAATCAAATTTTCAGTTTGGCTGAAATAACATGAAATACGTGTCCCCTGTGGAAGCCCATGCCATCCCAGGTGAGAAAAATGCATCCTGAATAAAGTCTGAGGGCCAAAACCTCTGTAACGGGTTTTACCACATTGAGCTCAAAACGTAAGGTCCGGACCTGAAATTTGGAGCAAAAAAATCAAATTTTCAGTTTGGCTGAAATAACATAAAATATGTGTCCCCCGTGGAAGCCCATGCCATCCCAGGTGAGAAAAATGCATCCTGAATCAAGTCTGAGGGTTAAAACCTCTGTTTCGGGTTTTACCACATTGAGCTCAGAACGTAAGGTCGGGACCTGAAATTTGGAGCAAAAAATCAAATTTTCAGTTTGGCTGAAATTACATGAAATATGTGTCCCCCGTGGAAGCCCATGCCATCCCAGGTGAGAAAAATGAATCCTGAATCAAGTCTGAGGGCTAAAACCTCTGTTTCGGGTTTTACCACATTGAGCTCAAAACGTAAGGTCGGGACCTGAAATTTGGAGCAAAAAATCAAATTTTTAGTTTGGCTGAAATTACATGAAATATGTTTCCCCCATGGAAGCCCATGCCATCCCAGGTGAGAAAAATGCATCCTGAATCAAGTCTGAGGGCTAAAACCTCTGTGACGGGTTTTACCACATTGAGCTCAGAACGTGAAGTCCGGACCTGATATTTGGAGCAAAAAAATCAAATTTTCAGTTTGGCTGAAATTACATGAAATATGTGTCCCCCGTGGAAGCCCATGCCATCCCAGGTGAGAAAAATGAATCCTGAATCAAGTCTGAGGGCTAAAACCTCTGTTTTCGGGTTTTACAACATTGAGCTTAGAACATAAGGTCGGGACCTGAAATTTGGAGCAAAAATTCTAATTTTCAGTTCGGCTGAAATTACATGAAATATGTGTCCCCCGTGGAAGCCCATGCCATCCCAGGTGAGAAAAATGCATCCTGAATCAAGTCTGAGGGCTAAAACCTCTGTAACAGGTTTTACCACATTGAGCTCAGAACGTAAGGTCCGGACCTGAAATTTGTAGCCAAAATTCTAATTTTCAGTTTGGCTGAAATTACATAAAATATGTGTCCCCCTGTGGAAGCCCATGCATTCTTAGGTGAGAAAAATGCATCCTGAATCAAGTCTGAGGGCTAAAACCTCTGTTTTGGGTTTTACCACATTGAGCTCAGAACGTAAGGTCCGGACCTGAAATTCTGAGCAAAAAAATCAAATTTTCAGTTTGGCTGAAATTAAATGAAATATGTGTCCCCCGTGGAAGCCCATGCCATCCCAGGTGAGAAAAATGCATCCTGAATCAAGTCTGTGTGCTAAAACCTCTGTAACGGGTTTTACCACATTGACCTCAGAACGTAAGGTCCGGGACCTGAAATTTGGAGCAAAAAATCAAATTTTCAGTTTGGCTGAAATAACATAAAATATGTGTCCCCCGTGGAAACCCATGCATTCCCAGGTGAGAAAAATGCATCCTGAATCAAGTCTGAGGGCTAAAACCTCTGTAACGGGTTTTACCACATTGAGCTCAGAACGTAAGGTCGGGACCTGAAATTTGGAGCAAAAAATCAAATTTTCAGTTTGGCTGAAATAACATGACATATGTGTCCCCCGTGGAAGCCCATGCCATCCCAGGTGAGAAAAATGAATCCTGAATCAAGTCTGAGGGCTAAAACCTCTGTTTCGGGTTTTACCACATTGAGCTCAGAATGTAAGGTCGGGACCTGAAATTTGGAGCCAAAAATCAAATTTTCAGTTTGGCTGAAATAACATGAAATATGTGTCCCCCGTGGAAGCCCATGCCATCCCAGGTGAGAAAAATGCATCCTGAATCAAGTCTGAGGGCTAAAACCTCTGTAACGGGTTTTACCACATTGAGCTCAGAACGTAAGGTCCGGACCTGAAATTTGGAGCAAAAAAATCAAATTTTCAGTTTGGCTGAAATTACATGAAATATGTGTCCCCCGTGGAAGCCCATGCCATCCCAGGTGAGAAAAATGAATCCTGAATCAAGTCTGAGGGCTAAAACCTCTGTAACAGGTTTTACCACATTGACCTCAGAACGTAAGGTCCCGACCTGAAATTTGGAGCAAAAAATTAAATTTTCAGTTTGGCTGAAATTACATGAAATATGTGTCCCCCGTGGAAGCCCATGCCATCCCAGGTGAGAAAAATGCATCCTGAATCAAGTAATGTTGTCAAAAATATCATATCATCGGTAAATATCGATCCTGAAATTTAGCAAATTATTCAATATAAAGTTCGCCTAGTATTGTTTGATGGTTACTTAACATCTTTCCCTGGTTAGACATGTGCTGGCGTCAAAACATACACACAGAGGGCACACCGAGTGCATGCACCCCCTCCCTCCCTGAGTCCTGCCTCGTAGTTGAGAGTGAGAGAGAAAGACGCTGGCTTACACTGAATTCCAGCTGTAGCGGGTAACACCTACAAGCCACTTTGGCGGGTTGAATTATTTCATTGTGGTTTAATGAAACGGCATCTGAAATACTAAACCCATTGCAGTATGAGACGACGAAACTACAACTCCCATGAGCACTGTCTGCACACAGTGTTTGCTCAATGGACGCGCTCGTCTCGAGCCTCCGTCTTGGACAGCCTGACAGCTCACAGTGTTTAGCTCCTGATAACGTGATTTAAAACTTCACTCACGTCTTTTTAGCTCTCTATTGTAAAAAGATTCCGGGGTTTAAGTCACAAACTAGCGCCAAAACTCCTCTATCTTTTTAAAAGTGAGGACGGAGCTCATTTAAACTCACACTGCACCGATCAGGGGAGGAGAGCAGGGGAGGGGAGGGGGAGAGGAGAGGAGTGCACGTAGAGAAGAGAAACTGGTCACAGATACGAGTAGCTGAAGGAACAATATTTAAACCTCCTAATAAACATTTATAACAGTTATATGTAGGGATGGGTACCGAATTAGGTACTTTTATAGGTACCGACCGAAATCTGTCAAAAGTACCGGGTACCGATTCATGAAAAATCAAAAGGTACCATGTTTAGGTACCTAAATGCATCTTTGTGACTGTGAGGAAGTGGAAGGGTAGGAGATTGACCATGCTGGACATGAACACAGCATTACAAGGTTATATATTAAAGAATATATATGTCAAATTGAAAAACACAAAAAATACTATTAAACAAATTCATATTTTTTTACCAAATGAGCACAAAAAAGTATCAAAAATTGGTACCGTTGAGATTGATACGACTTTAAAAAATGTAAAATAATACTACGAAGTGACATAGTCCAGAAAGTATGGTACTTAGTTTATTACTGATAAATTACTGTTGTGAATAAATATCTAAGCAGACATTTTTTCTTGCTAGTTTTTCAGTTTAGTTTTTATCTTTTCAACTAACCTTCAAGCATAACAAATTTCATTCAATGCAATATTAAACTCCTCCTTTAATTACTTTGTCTTAATTGTCTGCATATTTTCATATTAAAGGAGCACAACCGTTTTAGAACTTAATCCCTGATAATGGGGTTAAACATTTTTGTAGTTTACAAAATCTAGTTCAAGTCAACTTAAGCATGTTTTTGTCTGCTTTCATCATGTTAAACAAAATTATCCAACAACAAAATTGTAAATGCTGAGTGGCTAATAAATTTGGCTAACAACTAGCCACAGTGGCTGGTGAGCAAAAATGTTAATGTCAAGCCCTTGTTGGGTGGTATCCAAAATTGTATAGAAAATCAATATTTTTCAAAATATCGTATCGAAGTTAGAAATCCAGTATCGTGACAAGCCTAGTGTCAACACCGTCCACATAAAATGTCTCTTCGCTGCATGTGACAGGCTCTTCTACCGCCACTTCATGTACTGAGTGTCATGTAGTTCTTTTATTTAAGGTGGACTAGTTGCGTGGTTTAGACTTGCAGCATTTCTTGAAATGGTTCAGTTTCTTGCAGTTGTGACACTGCTGTCCTATCGCTGGACACTTTTCCCGCTTAGCTGCATGGCTACCCCCATAGTTATTGCAGTTAGAGACCGTTCTGGGCGGGGAGAGTGTTTGTGATTTGGGCTGATGCTTTCTGTGCGAAACTGACTTTATGCCGTCAACATTGATTGCTTGTGTGGCTAACGTCTTACTGCTTTCCTCTGTCATTTCATGAATGCGGCAGACGGTTATCGCTTTATTTAGACTCAGGTCACTGTCTCTCAAGAGCGTCTTTCTCAAAACATAACTGGTAATGCCACACACGATTCGGTCACAGATCAGCTCATCAGTCAAATCTCCAAAATAGCAGCTCTTAGCTTTAATCCTTAAATCACTGATGAATGACTCGATGCTCTCACCTTGTCTCGGATTTCTTGAATGAAACCTGTGCCTCTCCATGGTTCTGTTGTTTTGGGGGTTGCAGATTTCCCGAAATTTCCTTTTCAAAAACTCTGGGTCCTCTCTGGACTCCGCAGGGCTGATAACTGCTCCATTTTCACCTGGTTCGCGCACTTAAGCTGCATAAACTAACGAACGTTCCCGCTCTATGGCTTCCGGTCCCGCTAGATTGAGGGGGACATATGCCTTGGTCCTTGCAGGTTTATTTAAGTGTGCTGCGGCAATAAAGATGTCGTACTCCCTCTCGAACATCCGCCAGCTCTCGGCGATATTCCCATCAAACACAACAGGGCCTGGTCTGCGAAATCACTCTGCCATTTCAGCGACGTAGCTCCGGCTAGCTTTAGCATTAGCGCTTTCTCCAACACTTTTAGAGCTCGGTGGAGTGCAGGGAGGATACTCACGGGCGATGAGTCCGTTCACATTCTGACACCATGTAAATAGTTGTTTAAGGAACTTGATAACTTGTTGGGAAGGAGTCTAACTGACGAGACGATAAGTTCTCTTGAAGATTTACTATCCAGCCGTAACTGAGGGAACACATATCTCATGGTAGGCATCCAACATTAAACCAAATCAGTTCTGCCCACTGCTGGTGCAAACACAATACAACACCCAGCAACTACGGGGGCTCTAACAGGTTAAGACAGTTACTTAGCAAATGATCGACAATACCTGCACCGGCAACAGCGAGGGGAAAGGAACGACGGGACCCGGAAGTGACGGGGATGGCCAGAGCAAGAGGGAGGGGAGGCCGCCAACACTCCCTTTTATCGAGTGCCACCATGAGGTCACTAGCTGACAATGCAGCTCATAATGAAGCATGGATCAGACACATCATCCTGCCACAAATTGAAGGGGAATCACTGCACACTGTTAATGTGTTAAGAGCTACAAATAAACTTTGTTTGGTTGACTCTTTTTGAGATGTTCAAATATCGTTCCTCCTCCACGATTCATTTATACGTAGTCTCCTGCGCAGTCACACTGGCCATTCAAGCCGTGCCATACTCTGGCGCAGTAAATTTTGTTTTATATTCAAGATTTGCTGTTTTTTTCTGTTTCAAATCTTTATAGCACCATGAAAACCGTACCAATTCCAGCCAGGTTGGTCTTATATTGTACAGATAAGTAAATCAAACATTTCACAGGTCTCATCAACTCACCAACCTCGGCAGTAGTGGCGAAAACTCCAAAAAACATAGCTGAATGTCGGAGTAGCGTGCGGCAGCCGGGGCGCTTAGGGACCATCATAAAATTACTATGTCTGAATTTTCAGTTAAGACAATGACAGAAAATATTTAAAAAAAAAAAAACGTTCTTTTAAAAAACTTATTATACATCTTAATTGTTGTACATCTTATTATAAATCAAAAGTCTTGCAAATTTCTCAGGTTTATTTTGAAATGGCGCTCAGGAATTCCAACCTTCAAACTCCCCCCAAAAAACCCAACTGCATATCTGTTTTCCAGGTCAGCACTGATCTTTCACAGCCATTATTTTCCAGAAAATTAAGTAAAAGTGTCCCAAAAATAATTAGTTAATATTGACCTAATTGGGGACTATTTCTCAGTTTAAATTTGAAATTGCTCACAGGAAGTTCAAACTACCAACCTCATTCTATTTGTCATCTTTTTGTGAGGTGAATATTGATTTTACACAACCATTATCTCACAGAAAATCATGTAAATATATCTTAGAAACAATCAATTATCATTGAACATAACTGATTATTTTCTTTTTTTTAATTTTGAAATAGTTTGGAATTTCAACTTACCAACTTCTACTGTCATCCGTCAAGATTGTCACTATGACCCTTTTACAAACATGTTTTCCCCCCAAAAAATATGAATTACCTACTCAGTACCTAACAATCTGTCATACTTTTTTGGGGCTATTGTTTTATGTTTTGTTTGTTAACTGATTTGTTTATGTGAACAACTTATTCCGTGATCATGTTTCTTTTTTGATTTCATGGTCATTAAAGGAAGAGACAATGCATGTTTAATTAAGTCATTTATTTTTTATTTTTCTAGAACAAACAAGAAAAATAATTCAAACAAGAAAAAACACAGGATTCACCTGATGTTTTTGAACGTCACTCTTGTGATCCTTTGTCCATGATGGCCTTGGTTACACCTATAAATGAATTAGATAGTTTGCCTAAAGGGTTTATATTTAAAGATAAAGTTGCAATGTCAGTGTTCAAAGTTTTCTGATACCTAATACCTTTCTGAAATCAACAGAGGCCACATTGCCATTTTTATGATGTCACATTTTGTTCGAGGTGCCACTCTGAATCTGATATTCCCACACAACATGGGTGGTACCACCTTTTGCATTTTGCGCATTAAATCTGGAAAAAAAAATTAAAATCAGTTATCCAACAGTATTAGATTTTGAACACTTGTATACTATACACTGTTATTACACAGATAATTAGATCACATCTGTTTTCATTTATTGATGAATGATCTGTCATCAAACTTATTTTAATATATAATTTTTTAAAGTAAACTCACCCATTTTGTCATTCCTTCCTGTCCTTTTGGATTCTCCTCGCCAAAACATGAGCAGTGGTCTTTTTCACTAAAAACTGAAATATTGCAATTCTAAAAACTGCCTCGTGGTTGATTTAAGACTTGGTAAGTAATGGATATGAAATCAACATACAGGTTTATACAAGTCAAAACATATTTACATGAGTTGACACAGCTGACTGTATTAGACATGAATCCTATGACAACTCCCCTAAAATTAAGCTGAAACATCTATGTTGGCTGGATGCAATATAGGTAATTGATTGTGATAATGTCACATCATGTCAACAACAATCAACAAACCAGAGCACTGCAGAATGCTTTTCAGCATGTTGATCCTGAGGTCTTTTAAAGCTTTCCGTGATGTGGGTATTTTGATGTCCTGTGGGACTACAGGAAAAGCCCCGACCACAATTTCAGCCATCTATTTTTCTTTGTGAAATAAAGAGTAGACATAAAATGTTACTTTTTTAGATAGTAAAATCAAGGTTATCATGTGAAAAAAAGGTTGTTCTTTTTCAATATTCAGAAAATTGATCCGTGGATTAACAGCTCACCTTCATGACAAAAACGCCGCAGCTGTAACCATCTTTTTGGATGGAGTGATAAATTGTAGCTGGCTTCCACTTAACACCCACCCAATCAGTCTTCTGGTAGCGGTTTTGTTGTATGGTGAAGTACTGCCTGTAGTGATTGTTGAAAAATGCAGTAAAAAATGTAGCCTTATTGTTATGATGTCATGGGGGGCATACTTTGCCACAAAAGCTTTTTTTAAAAAAAACATTGAAATGATTAGTATATGCAGATAATTAACCATTATTTGATTAAAAAAAATCTAAATAACACAATATGCAATTGTGTGTAAAGTGGTCCAATATCAGGTGTTACATGATAATATACTGTAAATTAAAATTATCACACCTACCGAAACCGTGATGCAGCTTCGCCTGAGTCACTGTCCTCAGTCTGACCCATGGGATCCATGATGTACACATTGTTGTTCAATTTGTGCAGAAACTAAAATGAAAACCTGCCATTACAATTTCACAATTATTTTATTATTTCTTTTTAAGTATTTGTTTTACAATACTCACCAGGAATTTCCAGTGGTTGTGTCCCGACACTGATGATCACTCCATCATAGTTGTCAAAGTCAACCTATACAGTTATAGCAAATAAAAGCAGTTTTTAAAAGTAATATTTATGTTTTATACATTTTAATTTATACAGATCAATTATATTTACCATGCGCAATCAGTGATTACTCATGGCAGACCGTGCTCCAAAAACCTTTACTCTAGCTAAGTAATGGTTTAAGAGTTATATTCTTTTCACCAAAGCATTCATGTTCAGAATGGCTCTGAGGTAGCTGGATTGTCTGAAAAATAAATAATTCAATAAATAATTTCTCTAAAACTTCAGATTCTTTGTGAATGCAAAGATGATGATTGTTATGTAAGAAATACTTACCTCACCCAGCAGCCAATTGTGTGGTGCCAGAGAATTGGTTTCCCTCTAAGTATGTCTGTGTCGGTCTTGTTCAATGACAGCAAAAATCATTTCAATGAAAATCATTTCACAGTCTGTATTGCATCAAATTTTCTGCTGTTAATTTAGAACGAGCATTCAAATAGTTATATAAGCATGAAACAATATTTTTTTTTCATAGACTATTAATTTGAGTAGCTGAAGCAAAGTGAGCCCAATCAAAACAAAAAAACAAAACACCAATACCAATTGTGCTGCTGTTGTTGTTGCTGTTGTTGTTGTTGTTGTTGATGATGTTGTTGTTGTTGTTGTTGAAGTGGTGATTGTCTGGTCATCCCCTTTTTGTTGGTCATCTTTAGCTGCAAGTATCTATGATATTTAAGAGGTAGATCTGCTTAAGTCAGAATATAAGGAGGATTTGTAAACTGCCCAACAGAACAGAAAACTTTTGAAAATATAATGCCATACCTGTCCAGTGTCTCCTGTGCTCTGTTGTGAACCAATTTTTGACCTTTTAACGACCTTCTGAAAAATAAAATCACATAAATCAGAATTAAATCAAGCAAATCAAAGAATATGCACAACATGTACACAGGAAAATTAAATATGATAAAGTAGTGTAAGTGTTTGACTTACAGTAAAGAAGCCTATATCTTATAAACATCAACATATCAATTTATGAGAATGAGAAGAACATAGAATAGAATAGAATAGAATAGAATAGAATAGAATAGAATAGAATAGAATAGAAAATACTTTATTTATCCCCGAGGGGAAATTCAGGAGTCACCGCAGCATTTAAGAAAACAAAAGTAAGAAAGTGTATAGAAAGTGCAAAAAGGTCCATAAGAAATTAGATGACGACTTCCCATCCACCACTCGTCCGCCACTCTCCAGCCCAGCCAGTCTCCACCTCCACAGGGTCCAGGACTGAGCCTCCCCAGCAGTCTGTTCATTCTCTGTCTCCTGGATCCTGTCTGCTCACAGCAGGCGAAGCTCCTCCGATGTGTCGCCGACGTCCGATGTCAGCTCCGTCAGCCACGTCCATGAACAGCACGATGCCGCTGGGTTATCACAGCTAGCTCGTCCATCCCCTGGAGCTAGATCCCACGTTCCCAAGAACGATGGATGGAAGGACAGGTCCACGTTGTCATCTCCCAGCTCACATCCGAGAACCGGCACGTCGTCCTCACCTCCTCCTCCTCAGCTCGAGGGAAATCATTAAGCCCTACACTAGTTAGCATTGACATGCTACAGGCTGCTAACAGCTGAGTTCCCATGTAAACAATGCAGCCATGGTTACATGTAGGATCTCCAGACAAACACAGGAGAAAAGAAGTAAAAATATCGCTGAAGCCACAAAAAGTTTGGTGTCCTGACCGACAATGAACCATTCAAAGAAATGATCCACTCCAAATACAAAGATGACGAAAAAGAGACGAAAAAAATTACAAGAAACAGACAAAGACGAGAGAGCTGCTGCAACAGGCAGCTACTTGGGTAGCGCCAACATGTTCAATCTTTGAAATAAATATTACATTTTAAACAAAGTAGTTGCAGCATTTGACCTGCAGAGGTCTTGTAATTATCCATTTTTTTTTTAAATCTGACAATGCATCTTTATTACATACTTTTTTATAGGTCTTCATCTGTTGTCTTTGGATGTGTCTTTTCACTCCCATAGGAGCTGGGATCTGGGAGGGTGGAAATATTTTGTCCTTTTCGGAGCTGCAGGCACACTATGTTTTCCCCATTGCTCTTCAGTATGTTCTTTTGTGTCTTTCAATGGTCTGCCCAACAGCACCCGATCAAAGCCATGCTGCAAGATGTGTTCCTTGTAGCATTCACACAGAGAGATATGCAGCTTCCGAATGAAAGAGCCAGGTCTGAGGAAGCATTCCCTGAGTAGAAACTGGTTCTTTGTGATTGAAAACCAATTTTCAACATGTCAGTTAGTAAGCCTTGTTTTGGTGTCTGCTGTATCAACTTTGCTTGGATCTGCATCACTTGCATATCTGCATAGATCCTGCAGCATAAGGCCTGAACAAAGTGGGAAGATCCCCATGTAATCCTGCAGCAAAACACTGATGATATCAGGACAGTAGTATGGGTTCTCCTCACACTTTCCATTGGCATCTGGCACATTGGACTGGTTACTTTCCAGGACCCCTTCAAAAAACTTAAGAAATGGTGAAATGGAAAGTACAGTCTTGGCTCTCTTTGGTAGCTCAGGTTGTGTCTTCAGTGGCTGAGTGCTGGAATCATCCAGTGGGGAACCTTCAGGGACTTCTAGGCCTTCAGAGAAGGCCTTAAAAAATCTGGACCAAAAAATATACGTATCATATATCTATATGAATATATATAATTTCTCATTTAGTTGAATAAAATAAATTTAATACACCATGTAAGTTTTGAAATTAAGTGTACTGCAAAGTTCACTTCAGCAATGAAAGGGTTACTGTCTTGAAACACGTTATTTCTATCGGAGCCCGGTTTGCTGGCTCCTTTAGTGGTTAGGACTTCACGAAGGCCAGGCTGTGTTTTGGTTTGGAGAGAGACAGGACAATTGACCAATCACAATTTGATTTTTTTGGGGGGCGGGACAAAAACAGAAGAGCATAGGCCTTCGTGAAGTCCGAACAGTGGGCAGAGCGGTGAGAGGAATGGCAGAAGACAAGAGCGAAGTTGTGGCTAGCTTGTTAGCATTTTTTCAGCGTGTGCGAGTAAAAATTTCATCTGGTCGTGCGAGGGCTTATGTCTTAATACTCCATCTATCACGAGCACTGTGTAAGACATTGTGGTTTGAATTCTCCCTCTCTTTCACTGGCTCAGTCAGTCTCCTCCATCTGAACTCTCCCCTGTTCTAAAGAGAGAGCGCTGTCGCGTACATGTGCATCACACACCGAAGACAGACAGAACTTCACAACGACACAAGTTTCACTATTTTAGAGTCAGCCTTCTTACTATATGATTCACGCTGCTCTAGACTCTCCTGATTGAAGAGGATGCTGCGTTAGAGCAGAGCTACGTTAGTTTAACTCACGACATGTCATGTCAACACCAAAAAAGAAAGTTAGAACACAGCTCAGGCTCTGATCAACTCTCCATCAAGCGCAGCACAGTTATCTGTCACCGTCTCTGAGGTCTCCTGCAGCGTCTTTGGATCAAACCAACTAAGAGGGAGGGGGTGGATGGTTTTTGAGTTTTCGATATAACGCCCAAGTACGGGACTTAATTTACTTTCAAAAAATATTAGCGATCACAGGAGCATACTTAAAGTGGGGGGGACAATAAGGAGAAATCACAAGCCAGGAGAACAGCCAGAGAAGGGGTTTAAAAATGGGAGACTCCCTCCATATTCAGGAGTGTTGGCAGCCTGCCAGTACTCTCGATGGGTAAAAGTAATGAGTTTATGTATGACACAGATTGACAAAGATAAAAACTAAAGACATTTTCTTCATCATTTTAGGTTATTTTAGTAAGTTTTGTAAACTCACTTAATAATTTTAGTCATTGATTTATGTAAAGCCTCTTTTTTTATTTTTATTTATTTATTTATTCAATGAAAATGTTTTTTGTTAACTACTTTTTTCTGCGATGATTTCTTTTCTGGGCTGTGAGGGCTGAGGTGAAGGCCCAGCTGTAGTACTCACGGTTCGCCACTGGAATCATCCAGATTGGTCTTGCTCTTGATGCAGCCTTTGATGACCTCCAAGCTCTCTTCTACTTCTTTAGGGGAGAACCTGAGTGGGCTGCAGCAGATGAGACGCGGAAGTCGCGAGGTCAGTCGTGGAGTTCCTCTGACTGGTTGAGGCCGGGTTGTTTTCCCTCCCTCCTTCTCCCTTTGATTTTGATCCTGGATCCTCAGTTGGATGGCGAGCTACCCAGAACCTTTATGAAGGACACTCATCCTCATCCTCATCATCAGTTCCACCTGTGTGGTAGGAGGCGTTAAGCCCATGCCCCATGCACCCATTTCACACTTAAATGCAGCAAAAGACTGTTCACTCAAACTGATTCCTGCAGCAAAGGACTGTTCACTCAAACTGATTCCTGCAGCAAAAGACTGTTCACTCAAACTGATTCCTGCAGCAAAGGACTGTTCACTCAAACTGATTCCTGCAGCAAAAGACTGTCCACTCAAACTGATTTCTGAACCAAAAGACTCATGAACCTATACTGATTCCCTTTTTCTCACTGATACATAACATGAACATTTTGATTTGATTGATGAATTCTACTTGTTTCTGTCATTCATAAATGCTAATGCCAAATTTGGTCATGGTCAACCTTGTGTATATATGTAAATAATTATCCACCTTGTTCACTGTATAAAATTTTCTCAAGTGCATTCAACCCTTGGGTTTCTGTGTTTATTAAGCTGGTCCTCAGCCTCCATGAGCGAACTCTAAGTTTTCTGATATTAGCCTATACAACTATTATGCACTCAAGTCCAAATACCAATTAACTATAATCTGAGTGCTACAAAGGCCCTTAGGTTTGTTGAACAGTTCAGGAAATATCCAGGACAGTTTATAAACTTTACTTCTTGTTCGTAATGTCGCAGAGTGTCTACTGCCGTCTCTCCTGTAGCACGCCATGCCCCAGGCCATTGTAGCAGTTGTGCAGCCAGAGTCTGCGCAGTAGAGACGATGAGGGATTTTGGCACTATGGGTAATTCCCTCACAGTAAGTCTTCAACCATGCAGACTCACGGAAAGGGTGCAGTAAGGGCTCCAAGAGATCCAAGTCAGCAAGAGATCCCTCAGGCACTTTGTGATTTGACTGTGGGACAGCCCTAAGCCCTCATGAACTTTGCGGGAGCGCACCTCAAAGTCAGTGAGTGTGTGAGTATGGACATTAGCATTGGGCCTTTGAGTGTCTGCACTCAGCACATGTGCGCTGTAGTAACTCTAATAAAACATAAACAGTAATAGAGCTTTGGCTGTTTCTTTAACCTGTTCAACAAACATGTTACCGTGAAGAAAACCTGCTCTCTGTTTATTTTGTGTGCTGTTTAGAAGCTCATGGATCACTTCAAAAAAAGCATAATTGTTAAATTATTTATGAGTTATTTAGCCTTTATCTAGATCATGAACTGTGAAACTTATCAATTAACCCCGTTTATTGTGTGTCAGGAAGATATTATTTTTCCGTTTTCAGTTTAATCCTCTATTATATTGATTTCATGATGGTTGTGTTCAGTATTTTGAGCTTTAAACTTACGACAAACACTTGATTACCAGATTTATGATCAGTTTCTGAACGATCCTCTGTGCCGGTCCTCAGCTCGTCTTGTCTCTTTCATTAAACTCCATTGTGTTTGTTAAGTTTCATGTGAAGTCTGTGATATTCCATATGAGGATGTGTCTGTCAGTGAAAAGACCTCTGCAAAGCCAGCTTTCGTGTTTCCTCGATCAGTCTCCTCCATCCTCTCTCCTCTGTCCTCTGAGCACGATTATCGCTTTGGGACAGTCTTTAAAATGGCGACCAAGAAAGTACTTCTGGTGCCGCAGAGGCGATAGGACGGAGGAGGCACGAAGTTAACGCATTGAGAC
Organism: Halichoeres trimaculatus; assembly: GCF_033239565.1. Lineage (NCBI taxonomy): Eukaryota > Metazoa > Chordata > Actinopteri > Labriformes > Labridae > Halichoeres > Halichoeres trimaculatus. Next base: position 7,645,482 of record NW_027437191.1, on the reverse strand, counting down.
GCACCCGGAGTCGTTATCTGTGAGCTATATCCTCAACCAAGATTTGAACTGAAGATTTACTTAGTATTATGTCTGACTTGGCAGTGTCTTATGGCAGAACTCTGTTTTTGAATATGATAAATCCTTTCTGCCAAAGCAGCCATTAGGCTGTTGAAGTCCATGCTTCTTTTACTCTCTCTGTGTAGTTCTGTTTTGGATCCTACTGAATAACCTCAAATTACCTTTTGTTCTCCCTCTGTTGGATGATTTTCTGTTGGTAGATTTCCCTCAGTCTAAACCAGTTCGCTGCATCAGAGCACTTAAGGACGTTTGTAACAAACCTAGTGTTCCCCTTTCCACCGAGGAAACAATTGATCCCAATAAATAAATTGATAAATAAATAAAATAATAAAAAATAAATGAATAAAAATAAACATCTGTTGAATTCTTAGGCATTACTTTTAGACAGTGAACTCTCTTGTCATTTTGGATGGAGGGTGTAGATCTGACCTCAGTTTCAGGTCAATACTGTGTGACAGTTGGAATGACATTTTTTTTCTATAATGATATCACAGATAGTTCTATTACCTTAAAGGGGACATATCATGCTGATCCGTGATTTAATACTTACATATAAAATAATAAAGTTGAAAACAAGACCTTTCACCTCCTGAATTTTCAAAAAATGAGATATTGTATTTATTCTGATATCCTAGAACGAGATTTGATGCGTCTGAAAATAGGTCATTGCTATTTGGCCTCGAGATTTCGACCTTTGTGACGACACAAGGATCCTTTCTTTTTATTGGAGTAATCTGATAAAGCAGCTCCTCCTCTGTGATGTCAGTTAGTCACACAACCGCCACCGAGGGATACACCCACCAAGAGCCGAGTATAAATACAGCTCCCTGCTAGCTCTGGCTAACTTGACTGAGTGCTAACATAGTGACGAACTGACGGTAGAGGCGATCTTTAGACTACACTTTCAGCATGATGGATAAAACAGACAGAGAAAAATGAAGGAGCAGGATGGAGCCCTGTTATAGAAATAGTTTATTGGTGAAGTCTGCTTATATTTCCACTCATAAACTATACATGTTACAGTACCGGTTTGACTCACCACACTGAAGCATCCTAAGATGATCTGTGTCGAGGTGGATTTTCTTCCTCCTGAGCTGCAGAACCGTCCAGGTCTGACTCAGGGTCCATGGGACGTATCCTACACTCTGCCATTTTATTACTGCTATCAATGCCTTACGGTGAAGTTTTGGCAAACGGCAAACTCGCCCCATCCAATATAGCGATTTTGTAAATACTGCCATGCTGCAAAAACCACCCCCTGGCTCTACCCCCTCTGCCCCTCTGATAGAACTGACCAATCAGAGCACAAAGGGCTGTGACGTTGCGAGGTTACTGGAGGTCATTCTCGAAACGAAGCGTTTTAACAAGATCTTCAGAATGGCCTAAAATGAGGATATTGAGAATGCTATTGTGGAGCAATGAAGGAACTAAATAACTTGTACTGAGGGCAGAAATGCTTTACAGGCATCCTAGTCTGGCATAGTGAAAAGGAGAAACAAGCATGATATGTCCCCTTTAAATTTCTATATAGATGCCGCTCCCCCAGTAGGCTTCGGAGGGATTTTTTATCATTAGTAGTTCGCAGGTGCATTGCTAAAAGAGCTGCAGTCTTTCCCTCAGATTTGCATTCTACAGTATTACTGAAGCTTTAGCTGATAGTCGTGGCATGTGTCCTCTGGGTAAAAAATAAATGAATAAATGACTTAAAAAGAAGTTAAAATAAAAAAATAAAATAAATGAATAAAATATATTTTAAAATAAATAAATTCAATAAAAAAAGGTCTAGAAACAGATCGTAGTTTTGCAATAACAAGGCATTGGCATGGTTAATGGCATTTATAAAGGGCATTTTTTTGTTCCTTTCATCAATAGATTACATCGTGGCATCATGTGGTCTTGCTTCATGGGTAATTTTACCCTTCGTGCAGCACATGTGCCAGGCCTCAATAATAAATTACAGATGCTTCATTCTGATCATTTAACAGGGTTCGTACGTTTTGAAAAAACCTGGAAAAGTCATGAAATTTGCAAATGCCATTTTCCAGACCTGGAAAAGTTTTGAAAACGTAATTTTACCCCAGAAGTTTTGGAAAAGTCATGATTTTTTTCTCACATAAATGTAACTTAAGGTAATAACAGTCTGTAAGGTTGATTTTTAAAATCGATCAATAAATATTTCACATCGGAAGTTGATCTGATTAGCCTATGACCCCGGCGTGTAATGCTGACATGCGCAGTGTAACTTAGCAAGGGGCAGGTCGGATGTGCGCTGACATGCTTCGGTTAAGCTCGCCAAGATGCCAGGAAAGTGCTCATTTAACAACGTGTGGCTACACTCTGATAAGTATCAATCGTGGCTGGAGAAGACGAAGGACAAAGGCAATGCTAGATGTGTCTTATGCAATAAGACGTTTGATATCTCTAACATGGGGGAGGCAGCATTGACTAGCCATGCTAAAGGAGCAAAGCACCGCGCTATTGTGACTGCGCGAAGACGGCGCCATCACGAGCTTTTTCCGACCACAGACCACGGTGATGGCCACGGTGACGCCGACAGTCAGCAGCAGCAGCACTACCACCTCCTCGTTGAAACAAGGGACTCTCTCACATGTTGTCACCAGAAATGAAGTGCTAACTTCCGAAGTTTTGTGGGCGCTTAAGGTAGCAAATGCCCACTTTTCATACAAGTCATGTGAGGACATAAGCCAGCTTTTCCAGGCTATGTTTCCAGACAGCCAAATAGTAACGAAATTTGCATGTGGCGAGCGCAAATGCGCATATCTGTGTACATTTGGACTGGCGCCCTACTTTAAAGGACTCACTTTACATCGAGTGTCAAAACAAAGATATGTCATGTTATTTGACGAAAGCCTGGATCACTACCTGCAGACTAAACAGGTAGACATGCATGTCAGAGTGTGGGACGGGTCCGAGGTGAAAACGACGTACGTCGGCTCGGAGTTTCTGGGCCATGCAACGGCTGCAGACATTGTTGAAACTCTGAACAACTTGCTTTCAGAGATCGGAACTCGGAATCTGATCCAAATCTCTATGGACGGACCGAACGTAAACTGGAAAGTGTTTGAAATACTCCAGAAGCAAGTGCAGACTGATGCGGGAAGGACACTTATCAACATAGGCTCGTGTGGTTTGCATATACTGCACAACGCATTTAGAGATGGATGCAAATCGACAGGATGGGAAGTTGAGCACGGACTCTCAAGTCTTTACTGGCTGTTTCACGATAGTCCAGCCCGACACGAAGATTTTGTGAAAGCAACTGGATGCAACACAGCAATGCTTAAATTTTGCAAGCATCGGTGGGTGGAAAATATCAACGTTTCAAAGAGAGGATTGCGGCTCTGGCCGCACGTGAAAAACTACGTCGGGATAGTAGGGACAGGTGAGCTTCCCGAGCCGAAGGTGAAGTCATTCGAGGAGGTGAAGAACAGATGTGCTGATCCTCTTTTCACCGTGAAGGTGGCGGCGTTTAACAGCATTGCAAAAGAAATCAACCCCTTCCTCATCTTGTATCAGACGGACAAACCTATGCTGCCCTGCCTCTGCGAGGATATGAATAAACTGATCAAAGGTAAGATTAAACATATTTATAATGTTTTTGCTGTGCTTTTGATTTGTTACATCCAGTCTTTTCATGGTAAAAACACACTGCTTTGAAAATGAAAAGGTGTGTAGTAGCCAAGTGCAGAATTTTGAGCACAAACATAACATATTTAACCTTTGTGGATTTAAACACCTTTGAGGTTACCAAAGCTGCTATCAAATGTAATAATATTTATTTTTTGTTCTTGCGTTTGCATAAATCGTTCAATCAGCCTAGGTTCTAATAAAAAATACAATGTATGTGATGATTTCCTTTTATTTTAACCCTTTAAATGCCATTTTGATTACATGATGTACCTGTTTTTATGAAAAAAAATCTAATATATAACAGTTTCATTCAATATAAAAAATGTTAGACAGCTGGGAATATTTTCTAAAATCAGGCGTAAATATACCAAAGTTTGGTGATAAAACTGATTGTTATGTATTATTTTTTTGTAGTGTCAGATTCATGACATACAACCCTTTAAGGTCACCATAGAACAAAATGCCCACTCACAAAAATCTAACAAAATAATTAATTTTGTACTTCTTTTTGCACAAATCATTCAGTCAACTTAAGCTCAAATCGAAAACACCAAAGATGTAATGATTTCTTCTTATTTTAACCCTTAAAAATACCAACTTGATTATATGATGTCAGCGTTTTTATTAAAAATCACATATAACATGAGTTAATTTTTGTATAATACATGTTAGAGGGCTTGGAATAAAGAAATATCCTGCTTAAATGTATCTAAGTTTGCTGCTTAAACATATTTTTATTCATTGTTTTTTTTTTTGCAGTGTCAGATTCATAGCATACAAACCTTTGAGGTTACCAAAAACTGCTAAAGAATCTAACAGATTAATATTTCTGCTTTTTTTTTTGCTCAAATCATTCCACCAGCTTCAGTCCTAATCAAAAATATTAATCATTTCTTTTGTTGTAACCCTTTAAATGCCAATTTGTTTACATGATGTCTCTGTCTTTAGGGAAAAAAAACGTAAAATGAGCTATTTTGTATAAGATAAATGTGATATATATATATATATATATATATATATATATATATATATATATATATATATATATATATATATATATATATATATATATATATATATAATCATCACTCAGAGCAGCTGAAACACAAGGAACAGACAGTTTGAAGAGAGCTCAGCACTGAGGTTTAGTTTCCCTGTGGTAGGTCTCTGCATATCCACTGTGTTTGACTCTGAAGTGGGCAGAGTGACCTCTGCTTTACCTCATTGTAGGACCTATTTTGTCTGATGATGTGTCTTTTGCATACTTTATACACAACCCAACATGTTCTCTCTAAAGTAAATCAGAACATGTTCCTCTGCTCTCAGAGAGCTCACTGTGAAGAAAACACTAACAACAGTTAGTGAGTTTACACACCTTTGCCACTGTCCTGTCAGAACATTACTATATGTTATATATAAGTAACTGATCATTTTATTCTCCTGATGAGCAACAAGCATGTGTAATACGTGATTGGAAAGCTTCACTTGTAAGTTGTACAAGCTACACAGGCATGCTACTGTGGTTATGCGGTATAGAAATAACACTCTGTAGCAATTTCAATCGATTTTGAAAAAAATAACTTTATTTAAATTATGTTTTGTGCAAAATAACTAGCTACTACAACTGGATAAGCTAGAATGAGGTAAATAGTAATTAAATGCAGAAACATCAGATGTTTAACACAAATGAAAGTGATGCATGTATTGCTGTGTTATGGTTTAAGCCTATAACCAGTCAAGAGTTACAGAGAAAGGGTGGGACTATGTGAGTGAAGCTTCAGCCCTGCACTTTTCAGACATTTGAACAAAAGTCTTCAAATTGCAGCTACTTGCTTACATTGTTTTCTTCATTTGTTTACTTACTCTATTTTACATGAACAATGTACATATTTTAATAATCCATTCAAACAAAGCATTCCTTTTGTTTGAATCATTTGCAGGGCTTATGGGCCGATTTGTGGTGGACAAACACCTGCAAGAGGCAACATCCACACTCAAACTTCTGGAGGTGCCCTTCCAGGACAACAGCCTACATAAGGATGCCTCACAAATTGACATTGGATTTTCAGCAGACACCATCCTGAAGCAACTCAGATCCTCAAAACAGGTGTCAGAGAGGCAGGCGATCGAGGTGAGATTAGACTGCAAGAGGCTTTTGATCACCCTCCTTGAGAAGCTGCTGAAAAAGGCTCCATTGCAGCACACATTAGTGAGAAGTATGCAGTGCCTTGACCCAAGACGCATGGCTAAATCCAAGGAACAGTGTGTTAAACAAATGACAAGAATGTTACACATACTTGTTGAATGTAAACACATAGATGATGCTGTATGTGACGATACCCTCAGAGAGTTTAGGGAGGTTTGTGATATGGCTCGCTGTCACTCTGCTTTCAGGGAGTTTGATCCCATCACAGATGGAGTTGACAGCCTTCTCTATGAGACAGTAGGGACAAACCCATCTTTTTGCAGAGTGTGGGATCTGATGAAGCTTGTACTGGCCCTGTCTCATGGACAGGCCAATATGGAAAGAGGATTTTCCATCAACAAAGAATTGATTGTGGAAAATCAGAAAGAACTGTCTTTGGTGGCACAGAGACTCATTGTCGACCATGTTCGATCTATTGGGGGTGTAACAAAGGTAAACATCATTAAAGAGCTGCTCATGTCAGCAGCAGGTGCTCGACAGAAGTATTATGCCTACTTGGATGAACAGAAAAGAGTATTAGAAAAGCAAACTGTTGATCTGAAGCAGAAGGCCCTCATTGATGAACTCCATGATTTGAAAAAGAAGAGGGCTACAGTTGAGGCTGATATTTGTGCCCTAGAAAAGTCAGCCAATGAATATGCTGAAAAAGCAGAGACCACAAGCAAACTGACATACGTAGCCAAATCCAACAGTTTCCGGCGTACTGTAAAAGAAAAGAGAGCTTCTCTGCTGATGATTGAAAAGCAAATTGATGAGAAACTGGCAGAAATGAAAAAATGAATGATGTATGGACTGTTGATATGGGAGGAGGCTCCAGCTTGCACACTGATGTGAAGCTTTCACTCTAATGTGAACTTGGGTTTAAAAAAAAAAGTCAGAGCTCAACATTTTTTTTACAGTGTCCTAACACTTCCATAAAATCCTGCTCTCATTGCAACATGCCTCTGAAATCTAGAGCTCAGAAACATTTTCCTTTTAGATAGACTTTAACTGAATCGTAAAATGATGTTTGTTTCTATCCAGTCCTATAAACAGACGAAGCCTTTTGTGCAGCTTCACTTTTAGGGATTTTGCACTTTATCGAAAGAAGCAGGAATGTCCCTCAACTACCTTTTTTCTTAAGCAGAGTAGTAGTACTAAGTTTTTATTCCATCACAAAGCTGACTGTTACCAATCACATACAGCAGGAAACTGTGTACAAGGTTTTGTGGTTCACCTCCTTGATGCACTGTGTTAAAAAGTTTTCTCTTTGTTGTAGGATAAAAACAGCAGAGGCTGTTTCACACAAATGTGGCAAAATGCAGATGTTCAGTCTTATTTTTGTAGTTCAGTCTGCTTCCCCTGTGTCTCCCTGACAGTGGATGATGAGAGATGAATCCCTCATGCAGCCTCATTTGCATAAAAACAGAGTAGATTCTCAGTGTTAACATTTTACATGACCCACTCTCAGCCCTGGTCGTTCTTTATTTTTGAGGAACCTGGTTCAGAAATGAGCTAAATTCACACATGTACTCTTCCTCTTAGTGGTAGGTCATTGGGGATTTAATACAGCCAAAACATGGAAAGAAAAGTGTCTTTTTCTTTTGTCTTGTCTTTTTCTTTTTGCACAGGTGTCCTATTCATCCCTTTTGTCTTTTCTATTGTTAAATTACAATGTCAGTTCAAACTGTAAATTGATTCTCCACATTAAATGTTATTTTTTGTTATTTAACATGTTTATGATGCCTTTTTCCAATAAACCTCATTTTGTATAAAACCATAATTGTCATGAGATCTATTTTTTTTACATTTACACTGCAGCAATACTTTGACATAGTTTTATTCCTATGCTTCATGCATACATTGATGTTTTAGAGGTCACATATTGTCATGGAAACTTGCTGCCAAGTCATGGGAAAGTTATTAAAAAGTCATGGAAATTTGTTGGTTAAAATGTGTATGAACCCTGGATTTAAATTCCAGGAGTTCAGGGACCTCTGCCCCTGCAGCACCCCAAGGCTTGCAGTGCCCACCATTCAGACAACCCGTCCTAGATTGAAGGGCCCCTGCAGTCTTACTTGAACTCTGCATCTTACGCATGTGTCAAGGACTAGCAAAAAACAATTTTTAAAGAATGTATGATTCTGCATGGTTCCACTTGACCTCTTTCTGTTCTTCATTCTCAGTTATTGTCATTCCAGTTAACATTCCCATGATTTGTGCTTTCATGGCTCACTGTTTTGAGTTCTGTTGAGCTGAGTTCTATTAAAGCATATCTTGTGGGTATTCTATTCCAATTGAGATGTTTAGATCCAGCATTAAGTAGCTTGTAACGGAACCCTGACATTATCTCCTGTCCAATGGTGTTAAAAATGAGCATCCGGACAGCAAGGATTAGTGCCTTCCATTTACTTTATCTTCTGTTCACAAGCTGGTGTCTCACTTAAGTCAGGGGTGTTTTGGAGCATTTGTGGATCTTTTATTCGAACGATTTTCCTCACAACTTTTACTGGTTTCTTGGGTGCGGTGAATACACATCTAGCTCTGAATGCTTTTCCCCATTGCATGACCTCACTGTGTCAGATATTTCTGTAGATCTTTATTCCTGCACTGTTTACCTTAAACATTCTAAATCTGATAGAGACCTTAAAGTTTAATCTATCGTCATCTCAGGAACTAACATTCTCTTTATTCTTTGTCATCCATGACCTGGTGTCTTCAATGCCGTCCCTCTGAAAAAACATATGAGCCCTTAGTCCTGACCAACAAAGGAAAAGTCATGTCAAGATCCTGGTTCACCTCACGACTCCGTCTCCTCTGCCAAAGATGTGGTCTCCCTCCTCAACTCTGCACCCCACACTCGTCCTGCATTAAAGAAACCACCACTGCTGCTGAACTGGTTCCGCGTCTACTTTGAAATCATGGGACACTGGTAACTCTCAGCTTACGGTCACTACATTTGCCCGGAGGGCGTTCGCTGCAGCATACAGTTCAAATTGGTGTTTGGCCCTGTTGTTTTGGGTTTTGCTCTGCACTCCCCGTAAAGCTCGAGCAGGCTGCTCGGCTAACCCAGGAGTAATCTGAAAAGCAGAGCTGTAACACCAATTCTAGCTGTATCCATTTAGCAATGAATGTTCAATGCATGACGAGAGTGTTCCAGACTGAAGTGGAGTTAGCGAAAGTTCATGCAGGACACAGAAGTCATACGCCCAGCCGTGATGAGCTGACAGGCTGACGTTCAATCTCTAACCCCTCTCAATCAATCTCAGTGTGTGTCTAACAACAAGGCGCCGTATTTATTCACGTCATCACTCTGTCTTATCCCTGCTACCTTTTGCTACCCAGCTGAGCAGAGTACTCTGAAGAGCAGAGCTGTAACGCCAGTTCTAGCTGTATCCATTTGGCAATAAATGGTTCACTGTATGACGAGTGTTCCTGACTGAACTGCATATTTTCATATCAATGGAGCACAGCCTTACACACAACCATTTCAAAACTGAATACCTGATATAGACCTGTACCTTTAAACATTTATGTAGTTTTGATTTGAGTGTGAACCGGGGTCATAAAAAGGTTTTAAATTCATGTAAACTTTAGCATTTTGTTGTCGACTTTAATCATATCAAACATAATTATCCAACAACAAAATTGTGGCTTGTGAAAATGCTGAGTGGCTAGTAACTCTGGGAAACCACCAGCCCCAGTGGCGGGTGAGCAAAAAAGTTGATGTCAAGCCCTACTGGGAAGCCTCTCGATTCAAATTCTTCTGGCTCTTCTTTTCCAGGCCACCACTTAAAGTCATCAACGGTGAGTTGAACCCAAACCTATCCTTACACTCTGTTTTGATTTTAAAGTAACGTATGGAAACCCCCATAATTATCAAATTATATACATAAAAAAACAAAACAAAACAACCATACATGTTGTGGAAGATTTTTACACAAGTTGAATGCATTTTGCAGCTCATTTTGTGTTTTTTGATTTTCTTTTGTAAAATTGGTTAAATTTCTAATTATTCTTCAATCATATAAACCATAGACTGTATATAGAGTGGACAGTGGGGCTCAGCCATTTCCCATTGTACAGTTTTGAAGCCAAAATTCCTCCGTCACAGGTGCAGCCATTGGTAGCAGTTGTGCAGCCTGAGTCTACACAGTAGAGACTATGAGGGATTCTAGAAGAATCTGAATGGAGCCAGTTGACAAAAATATAAATTATTTTTTTCTTTCCAGAGTCTAATCCTTTCCTGACTCTACCTCCTGACATATTTTACTATCACTGAAAAAAAATAAACAAGAACGGCAGCTGTCACTTATCATTAAACGTGATGTAAAACCTTGTTATTAACCTCTTTTAACTAATGAAAACAAAACTCTTCAGAAAGAAGGCAACTTGAATACAAGGCAGTCAAATTATATCTTTAAATTACCACTGCATTTGGACGTGAGAAACATTTTTTAAAGTTTGACCACAGCCCATCTGGGATGACTGGAGAGCTAGATTTTTTACTTGTACAGCAGCCAGCCACCAGGGGGAGCAGTTTTTGTGGAGACCTCACTTCAAGCCCAGCAAGATGACGTTCATTATTTTACAGTCTATGATATAAACTAAACATATGTTTTTTTACTTTATTGTCTTGTGCTCCTGGATGTATCTCAAAAAGTGGAGGAGACAAAAAGCACAACTGTGTGCAATGTTGGAGTCCAGTGAGTCTGATGAAGCTGCAGTCCCTCATCTGCAACAGACATACAGACGCAGGACCAAACTGATACAACAGATGTACAGCTGCACAACCAGCTGGATACAGGAGCTGACTACCAAGATGCTCATCACCCTCCTGACAGTGATGGTGAAAGTGACTATGAAATGGGACATTTGTCTGAGGAAGAATCGAGTAACCTTAAAACTGATTTGGCAAATTGAGTTGTAAAAGTAGGGAAACGTGCACATCCATTGATGAGCTGCTATCTGTTTTGCTGAAACATGGGCATCTACTGCCAAAAGGTTCTGGGAACTCCACCTCAAGCTGAAGTCATGGATCTATGGTCCCATGACTTCCTGTATTTTAGTGTGGAGACAGAATTTCTGAAATAGTGCTCTGAGCATTCTGGCTTTTTTTCCCCAACAGACTCTAACATACAGTTAAATTTCAATATAGATGGTGTGCCATTGTTTGAATCTTCAAACGTCCAATTTTGGCCTGTTCTTTGTGGGCTAAAAAAAGCTTGATCCATTTATTGTAGAGCCATTTTGTGGAGCTGCAAAACCAAACAGTGTTGCTGATTACACAAGAAGCTTTTTAACAGAACTAAAGGCACTCCAATAAAATGGGTTGGAGTTCCAAAATGAAACATTAAATGTAAAAGTTAATGTTTTTACTTGTGATGCCCCAGCTAGAGCATTCCTAAAATGCATCAAGTCCCACATTGGCTACAACTGCTGCAAGAGGTGCAGCACTGAAGGACAGTATGTAAGTAACAGAGTGGTCTACAACTACCAGTCTCAAAAAGAGGTCAGTGCAGGATCAGAAGAGGAGTTCAGCCAACAGGCATATCCCAGCCACCAAACTGGATGCTCACCCCTCATCAGCGCATGGTTGCAGAGCATAAAACCGTTTGTGCTGGACTATATGCATGTTGTCTCCCTTGGAGTTGTCAGAAGATTGCTAAACTTTCTAAAGCAGGGACCTAGAGAGTGTAGGCTGTCCTCAAGGCAAATTGGTCAGATTTCAGCTAGACTCCTGTCCCTCTGTGGAAAGCTGCCATGAGAATTTGCTCGACAGCCACAAAGTCTGTCTGATCTGGACAGGTGGAAAGCAACAGAATTCCAGTAGTTTTTACTCCACACAGGACCTGTTGTTCTCCAAGGCACTCTGCAAGACAGTTGTTATAATGACTTTTTGACGCTGTCTGTTGCCATATCTGTACTGCTGGACTCTAGTGAGTGTACCCGGATCTTCTCTCTTGGTTACGCAGAAGAGCTTCTGGTGTATTTTTATAAAACCTCAACCAAGCTCTCCAGCCCAGTCTTCCCATCACATAATGTCAAAACCCTGATCCACTTGGCTAAAGATGCAAGGCACTTTCAAACATCAATAAATGACATTTCTGCTTTCCCCTTTGAAAACCACCTCCCAAAACAAACAAACAAAAAAAAAGGGTCAGAAATGCAAAACACCCAATTGCACAAAGAATCAAATCAAAGAAGATAGCAGAAATGGAAAATACTTAAACTCATGTCTCCCCATCAGCACCTGGAATGTTTCTGTCCACAGAAATGAAGGATGCCTGTTTTTTTTTTTGTTGTTGTAGTTTGTGCATTTGATTTGGATTGGCCCATAGGTGAATTCATGCCACTGCTGGTACAGAGGGGATTTCCAAACCACCCTGTGTGTGTGTGTGTGTGTGTGTGTGTGTGTGTGTGTGTGTGTGTGTGTGTGTGTGTGTGTGTGTGTGTGTGTGTGTGTGTGTGTGTGTGTGTGTGTGTGTGTGTGTGTGTGTGTGTTGCAGGGGGCGTGTCCTGGCTTGGGGTCCTCAGCTGCACCTGGATGTGACGCTCTGACTTCAAGAGCTCCCCTGCTTCTCTTCATGTCTCCCTCCCTCTCGGACTCTGGCTCTGGTTGTGGCTCTTCCTGGCATAGTGTGTATGCCCTGACGACTGTTTTCTCCTGTTTTATTCAGCACATACACTCTGACACACACCCAACACTACTGACAACCCCCTTAAATAGATTTACTTCTGTTTAAAATAAAACAGCAGGCTGGGGCCACTACAGAAACTATCTGATGGCGTTACTTTAGCTTTGGAAAGAGGATTAAAATGATCTGTTACTCCCGATGCCCTGAGTCTGCTTCCTCTGGGGTCTTGACTACTGTAAAAGGACAAGCCCATCCAAAGACTGTCTCCATCATCTCTCCTCATGAATCACAGACGTTTGAAGTTTCCTGTCTGCTTCAGCCAGACTATTGGGCGTGGAGCAGTTGTTTGTATCCATAAAAAGGGGCTGACAACCTAACGGTTTCACTCTGCCCATGTCTGTGTAAACACCAAACTAGTTTTCAGATGGTGAGAAGTGATGTTCATAAATCTGCTTATGAATCTTCAGTGGTCTCCAAAATATGGTCTCCACCTTTCTCACATTTTAAAGCTTCATATTTTTATTTGAAATTTTAATAAACAGTATATGCCACATTAAGAAAGAGCATGTTGTGACATAAATGACAGAAAAGTAGAAGGAGGTTTGAGAAACGGTGCTCTCTGGCTCAGGTGGTAGAAAGTTGAGCTGTTGTGCCACCTTGTGGTCATCAGCTGTTCTGTGTGCAGAGGGGACACCAGAAGTTTACTAGTGCTGTATAAAACTCATTGTCTGACACTGAATTAGACAAAACTTGTCTCATTGAATAACAACAGAAAATTCAAGAGATTATTTTTAATCACTTTCTTCAAAGTCTGAGGTTCACCTACATTGCCTCTATGTTTGCTTCTCTTGAGCTTTTCTTTCCTGAGTCCTTCTTTGAGGCACAAATGACGTTCTATAAAGAAATCAGGTATCTCAGATATGATAAGCTCCGTGTGCATCATCTTGGTATCACAATAAAGGTAACGAAAGAAGCTGTGTCGGAGTTAATTTTGATGAAACACAGCAGAAATGAAGAATTTTTATCCTTGCATAAAAAATCACTATCAAATCAAATCAAACTTAATTTATAAAGCACAGGACTCTTTAGAAATCCACAGAGGACTGAGGAAACGCTATCTTGAATTGAAAATGAGGAAACACTGGGGCTAAAACTGACTCAATAAATAAATAAATAAATAAAATAGATACAACCATAATGAAATATGACAAAGGTAATAAAATGCTAAAAGTTGATTAAGATAAAACTATTTTAAAACCAAACAATTGAAAAATAAAAAGTGCTAAAACATTATATAGTGACTTCGAAATTAAAATGGAGTAACCCCCATAAGATGCAGATTAAAAGAATAAAACAAAGTTCAGCTAAAAGCCAGATTAAAAAGGTAGGTCTTGAGTTTGCTTTTAAAAATATGAACAGTAGTAGACCAGTTATAGTAAATGTTCTTTTTTTAAATATAAAACAGAAGCCTAAAGATTCAATCAAACCGTGGAACAAAACCCAGATGTCACTTGTGACAAGTGTAAGGCTGTTAAAGGCCCCATTTCCACCAAGCTGTACAGTTTGCTTAGTCTCGGTACTTAATAGCATGACACCATTAGCAGCACGACACAGTGTACCTCGCTAATTAATCCAACAAAGAAGAAAAACACAACACAGTAAACAAAGAGCAACAATAAAAGATATCCAGCAATTTGCCTTTTTGTGATCCCCGCTCTGATTTTTGTCAATGGAAACTGGTCTTTTAAATAAGACCATGACAAATGAACCAAATTACCAACCCGTACCGTTCCACTTTTTGGGACCCTTCTGTTTGGGTGTGAGACAAACCGATCCAACCCCAGAAAGTGGAGCCTGAAACTTTCTAGCTCTGTTTCCAAAGCTAGAAAGGCCGCAGTTTGTTGATTGGTTGAAAGAATTATCATTTAGCGTGTAACAACAGCTGCTGTATTTCTCCTGGCAACACACAGCCTTCTGTGAAACAAAGCTTGGTTGCGCTTTGTAACAAAGAGTCACATGCCGATCACAAAGAAGATGAATTGCTGAATGTCTTCATTGTTGCTCTTTGTTTACTGTGTCATGTTTCTCTTCTTCCTTGGATTTATTAGCATGGTACACTGTGTCACACTTCTATTGCGTCATGCTGTTATGCAGCTGACTCAGCTATTGGCATTCATGCTTACACACCGCCGACCAAGAAGGAGGCATGGTTGGCTGTGGAAACGCAAACAGGATCAAGCTTTACCGATCCAACCCGTACCAAACTGTTTGATCCAAACCGGACCACATGGTGGAAATGGGGCTTGAGTAAAGCAGAGTAAACGGAGGTTTGAGAAAAGAGACGTCTAAAAGTAGTGAAAAGATTAAAGAAGTAAATAATACCCCAAGATATTGACATAACCGAGTTCATAGAAATCCATACAAAGGGATTCTGTTTGACTCCAATGGAGGCAAATTTATTCTCAGCAACTGTTGATATTTTAATTAACTGATAAACAGTAATGAACAAGGACAACAAAGGGCATAAAAACTTGAAACTCTCAATTGAGCCACGGTTCTCCTTCAAAACCATCATCCGCCCAGCAGAGCTGGAGGGCTGTAGTGGTTCATATTCATCATCTGTTGAAATAAATACATAAACATGTTTATGAAATGGCAAAATCCACTAACTTACTGCCCCTCTACACACGATCCTGTCCCATGGGTGACCTAAGGTAGGTATTCTTGATGAGCTTCAGCTTTGAGAAAACTCCTCTTTGCTGAGGCCACAGACAGAGCACAGGTGATTCTCAGGACAATCCACAGATTGGGATACAGTTCCTTCAAATGTTTTTGTGGATGAAAGTGAGAAGCTCTAGAGCAGTCATGTCATCAGAGAGCAGGGTTGGCAGGATTTTTGTTTCATCTCCACAGCCAGCTCTTTTCCATCAACGTCACTTTCATCTGCAGAGCTAAATGTCCTACGGAGCTCGTCACACTGGTTGGGCCAAAATAAAAAATAGGCAGCTGAACATGCAAGTCTGCAGATGAAGGCAGCCCTGCTACTTCCTGGTCAGGCGGAGCTCCTGCAGAATATGAAGTTCCTGGAGTTTCCTGGTCAGGATGCTCTAAAGACTCCTCTGCTTCCATACCTCCAAAGCGTTTTAAAATTGCTCCTGCAAAGACAAAGCTCCTGAGGTTATCAGGCAAACTAGATTATATGAAGACATTCCTGTTACATTAATTACAGTGATGTTGCACTTTATAGAAGTAGTCTGCTTTATATTAAATACTGATTAAATATTGAAGTGTACAGTGTCCCTTTAAAACATGTACCCAGTTACAAAGTTGTCAAGGTTTCGGCATTTATTCACATAATGTAGTCAAAGTAATAAAAAAGATAATTCAACCAGTCGCAAAAGTCCAAAACCTTTAACATACATGAGGTGCTTATACCAATACTTAAAAATATTTTTGAAGCATCATCACTTGTAGTTAGGGGCCTGTAAAATAAACTGTAAATTCAATTTAATTAAATAATACTGAGTGATTATAAAGTCAAATTTAGTGGCAAATATCTGCCAGACAGCTGTCACTGGATATGACAAGCAAGATAACAACAACACGCTGCTTCTGTTATCTGTCAAACGGGTCTGGTCTCACTCACTTCAGTCTGTCAGTCCGTTAACATTGCAGTTCATGCATGCAAATCCTTACCAGCCAACTTTACTTAGGGCTAGCTGAGCCACCTAGCAGGACAAATAGTGAGCAAACTTGCTAAAAACACGTTACACAAATAAACACGGACAATGGCTTACCTTTATCCTGAAACCGCTTTTCTTCCTCCGCTTTTCTTCCTCCGCTAAAATAAACGCTGTTCGCTGTCACTGACTAGAATGATGTCCAGTTATAAATCATTGCTTTATAGAAGTGATTAATACCAGGATTGCACGTTACTCACAGTGCGACAGTGCAACCGACGAAGGTGACTCAATTTATGCCACAAGAACACTACGCACTAACACAAACTGTCACACAGTCACAGATATTTTTATCCGTATCCTATATTTAACTTTTAAGAATTTTAGCATTTAGGGAAATAATAAACACATGAGATAGCTGCTAAAGGTAGGTCGTTTTAATTCGTGGTTCTTCAGATGAGGATGAACATGCAGCTCTGGGGCCCCCTAGTGGCCCGGGGTGACCTTTGCATTCGCGTAGTCCGCACATCTCAAGAAACGGCTCGTTGTCACTTCTGCCCTCTTACTGTAATAGAATTTATGCCCCATGATTTAGACGTGTTTTTATGTATTAATTTGATTATTTTGACTTGTTTTTGCATTTTTAATAATTATTTTTCTTTTAATTCGGCTACGCCATGGACGCACAGAACACGCACAGGTTACGTATGAATTTGATTGGTGCAAATTAATTCTCGAATCTGGTAATTCCATCGGGGTATAAATGCACGCCGAGCGTTCCTTCCGCCTTTTTCACCAATGCAATTGGAGAGGTATGTCGCACTTTTTGAGAGTCAAGCTAGGCTAATGTACTGTCTTAAAATATGCATTGTTTTAGTCGTGATTATCTTCTTGTTGGGTATCAAATAAATGTTTTTCTGTGTATCTTGTTGTGGATTGTGGTTCGTTTTCAAGGTTTGACGGAGTTTTAGTTATCAGCGATGATACGGACCTTAGTCAATCCATGATTTTTGTGAAATGGGTGCTTAGTTTAACTACATAATGTGAAAATGAGTGAACACTTAGTATTAAAATGCTGTTTTGTGTGTTTTAGCTGTGATAGTTTCAGTTTTTGACATTTTCCACACTGATTTGTCTCAGATCATATTGGGACATATGAACAAAGCAAGATACAGCTTCTTAAGTCTACAGATTTGAAGAAAAATTCAATGAATTCAATAAAATCAATAAGGTGTTGTTATATTTTCTCCTTTTAATATGGATTTAATCGGAAAAGGACAACTTTTGCAGTATTAACTCAGTTGTCGCAAAACTGTTGCCACGGCAACTCAAGCTAGTTTCTGATATATTTGCACGTTTTTGGCTAATATTTTAGCTTTAACTCGCTGCACGTCGGTGCTATACATAGATTGAGGACAACGTGTGAGTGGTGTGTACAATCATGGACCTCGGAGAGACATTCACAACAGTTTGATAAGTCTTCCCGAGTAATATGGTCAGCCGAGGCGTCCGCAGCATTTCATACCACAAGAGCTCACACACAGCTGCATGTTTTCGTACTTAATGCCAAGTGCTAGCTAGCATAGATTCTGTGTAACTATTGGCGAATTAATTAAAAACCACTGAAGTAGTATAACTCTTACAATAACACGATGGATACAGGATCATTTTCTTCCCTCTTGAGCATCGTGCTTCTTGAACTCTTAGTTGATGTGTTTCAGCAATTGTGTGGATAAATTTGACAAATGACTGATGGTACGGTTTTGTGAGAAGGCCGTGTTTCTGATCGTGTTGAAGTGTCAACATAACAAGATACAGCTTAAATCGTACAGATTTGTGTTGAAATAAAGACGCTTTTTGTGCTAAAATTAATAAATTCAGGGAGGTATTTGTTATATTATTAATAATAAAATAATATATTAATACGAAATTATTTGAAAACGGGACTTTTAAGGAAAAACAACTTCACAACATAAACTTGGTTGTCGCAAAACCGTTGCTGCGGCAACACAAGCTACTTATTGATATATTTGGAAGTGTTTTTGGCTAATATTTTACCAACAACTCGCTGCACTTCAGTGCTATACATAGATTAAGGACAACGTGTGAGTGGTGTGTATAAATATGGACCTCGGTGATACATTTACAACAGTTAATGAAGTCTGCCTGGGTAATATTGTCAGCCGAGACGTCCGCAGCATGTCATACCACATTTCACACACAAACAACCTCTCCAACATAAACTGGTTGTCGCAAAACCGTTGGCACGGCAACAAAAGATAGTTTCCGATATATTTGCACGTTTATTGGCTATACTTTGCTGCACTACAGTCCTAAACAGAGATGGAGGACAACGTGTGAGTGGTGTGTACAGTTATGGACCTCGGAGATACATTTACAACAGTTTCCCCTCTGGCACTGAACCTGGCAGTTTGTGCTTACGACACTTTATTTTGTTGCGACCATTTTAGCTGAGTTAATGCTGCTGGGCTGAAACTTTCCCAGGATTCGTGTCATCGCCCCAATTTCAATTCTTCAGCTTCAGCGCCCAAATTTATCAAAAAATATACCATTTATTTCAAATACTACCTTCCTTCATGAATAGCTCCATCTTCATTCAAACCACATGTTTTCATTCCTTGTTATTTGCTGTAAAAAAAAATCATAAAATTAAGATTAAATAGCTTTTATTTTAAACTCAACGTTTGAAAATTGTAGTTTCTAATGTATTTTATTTCAGTTAATTTCATTAATTCATTTTTGGTCGAAGGAGCAAGTTCATGTAATATTGTTAGCATCCAGTAGGGGGTGTTAGTGGCTTGCTGCACTTGCTGGAGAAAAATCAATGACACAATTTTAACCAGGTGTGATCTGATGGATGCCAAGAAATGATATGTGTTTGTGCATGATTTTTTTAAATGTGAAATTACAGCACAAATGTGTATTATAATGCAGAGTGACTTGTATCTTTTAATATGTGCAGGTCTATTGATTGTTTTTCAGTTTCTGAGACAAATTGGCTTTGATGTACATGTTAAAAGAACATGTTGTTCTTTTGTCAAAGATAAAGCAACTGAGGAAAGAGAAAATATCTCTGGCACTGTTTATAGATATGCTTATTCAGGTGCAGCCAGGGCTTAGGTTATAAAGAGGCCTGGCTGCTCCCAGGTCATTTTTCTTTCCTAAGATGGAAAGAAGGTTGTATTCACTGTATCAGGCACTAACCCTAACCTTAACCTTCCAATAAAATAAGGATAAAGTGTGAGGTGTGCACCTCAAAAAGAAAAATGTAAATCATGTGCTCCAAATGTGAAAAGCCTGCCTGCAAGGCCCGCTATGAAGTGGTCTGCAAGACCTGCTGCTCCTGAGCGCGCACACACACATACACACACATGCAAAACGCACACTCATACACATCTAACGGGGATTTCAAGGGTTAAAATTCTAAATCAATCACTGCACAAAAAATAGAAATAAATTTAATCTGTATTATTATTACACAAGAATTATTGATGGCACTGAGAATTTATCAAAATGTAAACTTTGAGGGTTTCTTTTTCCAACAGGTGCATTGTGTAAACAAATTGGCATTTGAAGGGTTAAAAACAAAAAGTTGTGAATATTTCATACTTAATGACAAGCACAGATGTTCAATAACATTATGCAGTAAAAGTAGCAAAAACATACATAATAATAATAATAATAATAATAAATCTGGATCACTCTGCAGGTGGGCCTTTTTTGGACAATCATGAAGAAAGTGTGGTGTTAATTTACAGGCCAGAGAGTTAAATAAGTCTGACCAGTTAATATTGTCAGCTGAGATTGTCTCATACCACAAAAGCTCACACAAGGCTCTTAATTAATGCCAGGGGCTAGCTAGCATAGATTCTGTTTTACTGTTGACAGACTAACTAGATAAACATGAAAGCAGTATAACACTAAAAACAACACGATGGATACAGGATTAATTTTCTTCCCATTCAGACATCCTACTTTTTAAACTCCTACTTAAAAATGTGTTACAGCAATTCTGTGGATGAATTTGACATATGACAGTGATGGTGATTTAAAAATGCTGACTTCATTTTATGAAAAGTGAATTTCTATTCTTGTGATGACTACAGTTGGTCTATAAATTGTGAAGGAAAAGCCTCCTTGTTAAGCCTTCATGATTGATACTGACCTGTTGACATGTCTTCAGGGACTGTTTCTGTAACACTTGAATAAAAAGACTTTTTTTTCTTGTCATTTGCCAAGAGATTAAAGTATCACGCTTTACAGTGGTGTCAAAGGGCAGTGAATTTTGGTGTTATTATTATGACTCCAACTATCAGCCAGAACTTAAAATACACAGTCCTTAAGTTGAACCTTCTTCATAATGATTAATGTCAGGACAAAGTGTCCTTTAGTAAACTGTAAATAAGTTTGAAGAGATGAATGAAACTAGATGGAGACGTGCTATATTGGAAAGTTAAATTTTTTTCATTTCAATAAAACAGTTGTTATGATTGATTGATGTTGCAGAACACTGAAGCGAGCAAAACTCAAAACCCAACTGATTCAAAAACATCACCGGAAGAGAGAGGAGGATAAAAGAGGAGAGGAGGGAGGCAGGAGAGGCTTGAGGAGAGGCATTTAAAGTATGGAGACAGCAAGACAGGAGCAGGGGACAGAAGTAAGACAGGTAAGTATGGAGGAGACAAGGAGAGAAGAAATGAGACTAGAGCAAAAGGGGAAGGAGAAAGAAAGACAGGTGAGTGTGACAGGAGAGGAAAGGAAAGAAGGAGGAGAGGAGAGAGGCAGGAAGGGCTTGAGGAGAGAAATTGAAAGTATGGAGAGTCCACAACAGGAACAGGAGACAGAAGAACGACAGGTAAGTATGGAGGAGACAAGGATAGAAAAAATTAGACTAGAGCAAGAGGAGAAAGAGAAACCACAACAGGAGCAGGAAGCAGAAGAAAGACAGGTAAGTATGGAAGGAGAGAAAAGGACAGAAAGAGGAGAGGAGAGAGGCAGGAGAGACTTTAAGAGAGACATTAGAAGTATGGAGACACCAAGACAGGAGCAGGGGACAGAAGAAAGACAGGTAAGTATGGAGGAGACAAGGAGAGGGGTCAGGGGACAGAGATTAGAGCAAGAGGAGAAGGACAGACTGGGGATGAAGGAGACATTGAGACAGGATCAAAAGGACAGGCAGGAGGATGTGAAAAGACAGAGACAGGAACAAGAGAAAGGACTGACACAGGACAGGGAAAAGGAGGACAGGCAGATGAAAGGAGTAGAGGATAGACAACTGAAACTGGAGGAGGAAGACAGAGAGAGACAGGAGATAAAGGAGACACTGATAAAGGAGCAAAAGAAGGGACTAACACAGGAGACAGACGAAAAACCAAAACAGGAGAAAGACAAAGGGCTTAGACAGGACAGGGAGGAAGAAAAAAGACAGGAAAAGATGGAGAGGAGAAGAAGGAGAAGGGAGATAAGACAAAGACAGAAGGAGGAGGAGAGAAAAAGACAGGAGGAAGAGGAGAGACTTAGACAGGAGAAGATGGAGAGACGAAGAATGAGACAGGAGAGAAGAAAAAGGAAGAAGGAGGAGGAGGAGGCAATGAGACTAGAGATGGAGAGACCAGTCAGTTTAGCAAGGATAAGATGGAGGGAGAAGAGACAAAGACGGGAGCAAGAAGAAAGAGAGAGACGAGAGACAGAGGAAAAATTGAGACAGGAGCAAAAGAAAAGAATGAGACAGGAGGAAGAGGAGAGACAAAGACAGGGGGAAGAGGAGAGACAAAGACAGGAGAGAGAGGAGGGACAAAGACAGGAGGAAGAGGAGAAAGAAAGACAGGAAGGGGAGAGACAAAGACAGGAGGATAAGGACAGACAAAGACAGGAAAAGATGGAGAGGAGAAGAAGGAGAAGGGAGATGAGACAAAGACAGAAGGAAGAGGAGAGAAAAAGACAGGAGGAAGAAGAGAGACTTAGGCAGGAGAAGATGGAGAGACGAAGAATGAGACAGGAGAGAAGACAAAGGAAGAAGGAGGAGGAGGAGGCAATGAGACTAGAGATGGAGAGACCAGTCAGTTTAGCAAGGATAAGATGGAGGGAGAAGAGACAAAGACGGGAGCAAGAAGAAAGAGAGAGACGAGAGATGGAGGAAAAATTGAGACAGGAACAAAAGGAAAGACAAAGACAGGAGGAAGAGGAGAGACAGAGACAGCAGAGGGAAGAGGCAGAAAGACAGGAGATGATGGAGAAAGAAAGAATCAGAAACAAGAGAAGACAGGAGGAGATGGAGAGACTCAGAGAGGAGGATGAGGATTTGGCAAGACTTTTAGAGGAGGCAGAGCAGATAGGAAGAGAGAAAGAAGAGGAGAGACAAAGACAGGAAGAAGAGGAGAGACAGAGACAGGAAGAAGAGGAGAGACAGAGACAGGAGGAAGAGGAGAGACAAAGACAGAAAGAAGAGGAGAGACAGAGACAGGAGGAAGAGGAGAGACAAAGACAGAAAGAAGAGGAGAGACAGAGACAGGAGGGAGAGGACAGACAGAGACAGGAGGGAGAGGAGAGACAAAGACAGGAGGAAGAGGAGAGACAAAGACAGGAGGAAGAGGAGAGACAGAGACAGGAGGGAGAGGAGAGACAAAGACAGGAGGAAGAGGAGAGACAGAGACAGGAGGAAGAGGAGAGGCTGAGACAGGAGGAAGAGGAGAGACAGAGACAGGAGGAAGAGGACAGACAAAGACAGGAGGAAGAGGAGAGACAGAGACAGGAGGAAGAGGAGAGACAGAGACAGGAGGAAGAGGAGAGACAAAGACAGGAGGAAGAGGAGAGACAGAGACAGGAGGAAGAGGAGAGACAAAGACAGGAGGAAGAGGAGAGACAGAGACAGGAGGGAGAGGACAGACAGAGACAGGTTGAAGAAGAGAAACAGAGACAGGAGGAAGAGGAGAAACAGAGACAGGTGAAAGAGGAGAGACGGAGACAGGAGGAAGAGGAGAAACAGAAGCAGGAGGAAGAGGAGAGACAAAGACAGGAGGAAGAGGAGAGACTGAGAAAGGAGGAAAGGGATAGACAGAGACAAGAGGAAAAGGAAAGACAAAGACAGGAGGAAGAGGAGAAACAAAGACAGGAGAGGGAAAAAGCAGAAAGACAGGAGATGATAGAAAAGAGAAGAATAAGACAACAGAGAAGACAGGAGGAGTTGGACAGACTTAGAGAGGAGGATGAGGAGTTAGCAAGACTTCTAGAGGAGGCAGAGCAGATAGTAAAAAAGAAGGACAAGGGGAAACAAAGACAGGAGGAAGAGGAGAGAAAAAGACAGGAGGAAAAGGAGAGACAAAGAAAGAGAGAAGAGGAGAGAAAAAGACAGGAAGAAGAGGAGAGAAAAAGACAGGAAGAAGAGGAGAG
Organism: Halichoeres trimaculatus; assembly: GCF_033239565.1. Classification (NCBI taxonomy): domain Eukaryota; kingdom Metazoa; phylum Chordata; class Actinopteri; order Labriformes; family Labridae; genus Halichoeres; species Halichoeres trimaculatus. The sequence goes on along the minus strand of NW_027437191.1, from coordinate 7,621,858 downwards.
AAAAAGACAGGAAGAAGGGGAGAGAAAAAGACAGGAGGAAGAGGAGAGACAGAGACAGGAGGAAGAGGAGGAGAGACAAAGACAGGAAAAAATGGAAAGGAGAAGAAGGAGAAGGGAAAAGAGACAAAGACAAGTGGAAGAGGAGAGACAGAGACAGGAGGAAGAGGAGAGACTGAGACAGGAGGAAGAGGAGAGACAGAGACAGGAGGAGGAGGAGAGGCAAAGACAGGAGGAAGAGGAGAGACAACGACAGGAAAAAATGGAAAGGAGAAGAAGGAGAAGGGAAAAGAGACAAAGACAAGAGGAAGAGGAGAGACAGAGACAGGAGGAAGAGGAGAGACTGAGACAGGAGGAAGAGGAGAGACAGAGACAGGAGGAAGAGGAGAGACTGAGACAGGAAAAAATGGAAAGGAGAAGAAGGAGAAGGGAAAAGAGAATAATACAAGAGGAAGAGGAGAGACAGAGACAGGAGGAAGAGAAGAGACGGAGTCAGGAGGAAGAGGACAGACTGAGACAGGAGGAAGAGGAGAGACAGAGACAGAAAAACATTGATGGGAGAAGAAGGAGAGGGGAAAGAAGTCAAAGACAGGAGAAGGAGGGGACAATGAGACAGGAAGTAGAGAAGAAACAAAGACAGGAGGAGGAGGAAAAGAAAAGACAAAGACAGGAGGAAGAGGAGAAACAAAGACAGGAGAGGGAAAAAGCAGAAAGACAGGAGATGATAGAAAAGAGAAGAATAAGACAACAGAGAAGACAGGAGGAGTTGGACAGACTTAGAGAGGAGGATGAGGAGTTAGCAAGACTTCTAGAGGAGGCAGAGCAGATAGTAAATAAGAAGGACAAGGGGAAACAAAGACAGGAGGAAGAGGAGAGAAAAAGACAGGAGGAAAAGGAGAGACAAAGAAAGAGAGAAGAGGAGAGAAAAAGACAGGAGGAAGAGGAGAGAAAAAGACTGGAAGAAGAGAGACAGAGACAGGAGGAAAAGGAGAGAAAAAGACAGGAAGAAGAGAGACATAGACAGGAGGAAGAGGAGAGAAAAAGACTGGAAGAAGAGAGACAGAGACAGGAGGAAGAGGAGAGAAAAAGACAGGAGGAAAAGGAGAGACAAAGAAAGAGAGAAGAGGAGAAAAAAAGACAGGAAGAAGAGGAGAGAAAAAGACAGGAGGAAGAGGAGAGAAAAAGAAAGGAGGAAGAGGAGAGAAAAAGAAAGGAGGAAGAGGAGAGAAAAAGACAGGAAGAAGAGGAGAGAAAAAGACAGGAGGAGATGGATAAATTGAGACAGGAAGAAGAGGAGAGGCTGACACAAGAACAGGAGGAGCAGGATGAGAAAATGGAGCAAGAAGTTGAGGAGCTGAAGGCTGAAGGAGAGAAGGAAGAGGAAAGGGGAAGAGATCCAGCTTCTCAAAATAAAGGCTTATTATCAAACCTCAAACTGCGCTTCCTGGAATACCGGAGGGACAAGACGGTCAAAGCCATCTCCAAGACCCACAAGAAGGAGGCCAAGATCAAGGCTGGAGGTAAGAAACCAACTTTAACTCTTTGTCTCTGTCATGAAAAAGGATTTCCATACTCTGTGATGACTTGGTGATTTTTAATGTCTTACTGAGATGGTAGAGAAGATTTTCTAAGTCTTTTATCAAACACTGACACAATTTCAGCAAAAATCTGCCCAAGTCAAGTCAAAGAAGAGAGACTTTTTCAACTGCACTCCAAACTTACCTTGAATATTCTTTTTCTTTCAGAGGACACTCCAGAGTGGAAGGAAAGGCTGATATGGAAGCAACAGAGGAACAGGACTAAACTGGAGAAGAAGCAGCAGGACTTGGAGGAAAGGATCCAACACAAGAGGGAGAAAAGACTGAGGAGAAAAGAAAGAAAGGAAGAAGAAAGAAGAGAATATGCTTTCCAGCGTAGGGAACTTTTAATCTGGGCACCTCCGATGTAGGTGGTTCGAACAGAGCCAGGTTCAGACCTGTTTGACACATCAGGACAACGTTGGACAGCAAACGATTGTGATGCTGGAAAAAGATCCAGATGTTATTTCACATGAGGACGAGACACAGACAGGAAGTCCCCAGCAAGAGAAGCTTCCTCCAGGGTCTCTGTAGATTACCAGACAGGACTTTACGACCAGTCTCCTCAACGAATAAGAGACTGGAGGACATGAACATCTGAGACTGGAGGAGGAGGAGGAGGACAGAGATAGAAAGGAGATGGAGGAGACAATGATACAGGAGCTAAAGAAGGGACTAACAGCAGGAGGAAGACAAAAGATGTAGACAGGAGAGAAAGGAGAGCCTGAAAAAGGAGGAAGAGAAAAAAACAAGGACAAAAAGAAGAAGACAGACAAAGACAGGATGAAGAAGAGGGGCTGAGACAGGGCAGAGGAGAAGAAGGAAGACAGGTGAAGGAGAAGACAAGAAGGAAGAGAAGGAGGCCAAGACAGGAAGAGGAGAAGACAACAAGACTAGAGGTGGAGAACCCAGTAAATTTAGCAAGGATAAGATGGAGGGAGAAGAGACAAAGACGGGAGCAAGAAAAAAAAGAGAGACGGAAGATGGAGGAAAAACTGAGCCAGGAGCAAAAGAAAAGACAAAGACAGGAGGAAGAGGAGAGACAAAGACAGCAGATGGAAGAGGCAGAAAGAAAGGAGATGAGGGGCGTCGGTGGCGCAGTTGGAGAATGCGCTTGGTCGGTGATCGGAAGGTTGCAGGTTCAAGCCCAGCTCTGGGTGACACATGGCGATGTGTCCTTGGGCAAGACACTTAACCCCAAGTTGCTCCCACTGCTGCGTCAGTGGTGTGTGAATGGGTATGAAAGGGCGTGACTGTGTTAGATGTACTGATGGATAGCTGTCATAGTAAAGATTGGATCCATCAGTGAGTGAATGTGAGAGCGAATGGGTGAGGATGGGTAAGTGTGACCTGTGGTGTACAGCAGCTTTGAGTGGTCTGTGACTAGAAAAGCGCTATATAAGCTCAAGTCCATTTACCATTTACCAGATGACAGAGAAAGAAAGAATCAGAAACGAGAGAAGACAGGAAGAGATGGAGAGACTCAGAGAGGAGAATGAGGACTTAGCAAGACTTTTAGAGGAGGCAGAGCAGATAGGAAGAGAGAAAGAAGAGGAGAGACAAAGACAGGATGAGGAGAAGAGACAAAGACAGGAGGAATAGGAGAGACAAAGACAGGAGGAGAAATAGAAAAGACAAAGACAGGAGGAGGAGGAGGAGGAGGAGGAGGAAGAGGAGGAGGATAGACAAAGACAGGTAGAAATGGAGAGACAGAGACAGGAGGAGAAGGAAAAGAAAAGACAAAGGCAGGGGGCTGAGGAGAGACAGAGACAGGACAGAAAAAACAAGGACAAAAAGAAGTAGAGGACAGAAAAAGACAGGACTAAGAGGAGGGGCTTAGACAGGGCAGGGGAGAGAAAGAAAGACAGGAGAAGGAGGAGAGGAGAAGAAGGAAAAGATATAGAAGACACAAAGACAGGAAGAGGAGAAGACAACAAGACTAGAGATGGAGAACCCAGTGAATTTAGCAAGGATAAGATGGAGGAAGAAGAGACAAAGACAGGAGCAAGAAAAAAAAGAGAGAGATGGAAGATGGAGGAAAAACTGAGCCAGGAGCAAAAGGAAAGACAAAGACAGGAGGAAGAGGAGAGACAAAGACAGCAGAGGGAAGAAGCAGAAGGACAGGAGATGATGGATAAAAAAAACAGAAACGAGAGAAGACAGAAGGAGATGGAGAGACTCAGAGAGGAGGATGAGGACTTGGCGAGACTTTTAGAGGAGGCAGAGCAGATAGGAAGAGAGAAAGAAGAGGAGAGACAGAGACAGGGAGAAGAGGAGAGACATAAACTGGAAAACATGGAAAGGAGAAGAAGAAGGAGGGAAAGCAGACAAAGACAACAGGAAGAGGAGACCCACAAGAAGGAGGCCAAGATCAAGGCTGGAGGTAAGAAACCAACTTAAACTCTTTGTCATTGTCATGAAAAAGGATTTCCACATTCTGTGATCACTTGGTGATTTCTCATGTCTTACTGAGATGGTAGAGAAGATTTTCTAAGTCTTTTATCAAACACTGACACAATTTCAGCAAAAATCTGCCCAAGTCAAGTCAAAGAAGAGAGACTTTTTCAACTGCACTCCAAACTTACCTTGAATATTCTCTTTCTTTCAGAGGACACTCCAGAGTGGAAGGAAAGGCTGATATGGAAGCAACAGAGGAACAGGACTAAACTGGAGAAGAAGCAGCAGGACTTGGAGGAAAGGATCCAACACAAGAGGGAGAGACAAAAACAGGAGAAAAAGGAGAGACAAAGACAGGGAAATGTGGAAAGGAGAAGGAGACAGGACGAAGATGAGAGACAGAGACCAGAAACCATGGATGGGAGAAGAAGGAGAAGAGAAAGAATTCAAAAACAGGAGGAGGAGAAGAAAATGAGACAGGAAGAAGAGGAGAGGAAAAATCAGGAGGAAAAGGAGAAGAAAAGACAAAGAAATGAGGAGGTGGAGGAGAAGGGGAAAAAGACGGGAGGAAACAGAGAGACGGAGACAGGAGGAGAAGAGACAAAGACAGGAAGAAAAGACTGAGAGAAAGAGCAGGAGGAGAAACACTGACAACTTTTCATGGAGAAGATGAGTAGAAGGAATGAGAGAATACTGAGAGGGCATGTACATCTGAGGAAGACAAAAAACGCAGAAAGGAGAGAAAGGGGGCCTAAAAAAGGAGGAAGAGAAAAAAAAGAGGGAGGAGGGGGGACAAAGACGGCATGAAATAAAAAGACAAAGTCAAGTTTGATGTCAAAAAAACTTGATTCCACCCCCCACCCCCCACCCCCCCACCCCCCCCACCCCAAAAAAAAAACAAAAAACAACAACAACAAAACAAAACAAAAAAAACAAAACAAAAAAAAAACAATAACTCCGCCATCGTGCCTAATTGGTCACTTTGCCGGTCCCAAGCCCGGATAAAGGAGGAGGGTTGTTTTTTTATTTATATATAAAGAAAAAAAATTCACTTTTCCGTCTACACATCCAACAGGTTTCAAGGACATCATTGTTTCATCTTCATAATATCAAAAAAAAATTAGACACATTTTGTCTGAGAGCGATGCTGAGAAACTAGTCCATGCTTTGGTTTCTTCCAGGCTGGACAACTGCACTCCCTTTAAACCAGCCGTCCTTACAAGTCCATTCAGACTCTTCTGTCCTAATAAGTCCATTCAGACCATCTGTCCTAATAAGTCTATTCAGACTCTTCTGTCCTAATAAGTCTATTCAGACTCTTCTGTCCTAATAAGTCTATTCAGACTCTTCTGTCCTAATAAGTCTATTCAGACTCTTCTGTCCTAATCAGTCTATTCAGACTCTTCTGTCCTAAGTCTATTCAGACTCTTCTGTCCTAATAAGTCTATTCAGACTCTTCTGTCCTAATAAGTCCATTCAGACTCTTCTGTCCTAATAAGTATATTCAGACTCTTCTGTCCTAAGTCTATTCAGACTCTTCTGTCCTAATAAGTATATTCAGACTCTTCTGTCCTAAGTCGATTCAGACTCTTCTGTCCTAAGTCGATTCAGACTCTTCTGTCCAAAGTCTATTCAGACTCTTCTGTCCTAAGTCTATTCAGACTCTTCTGTCCTAATAAGTCTATTCAGACTCTTCTGTCCTAAGTCTATTCAGACTCTTCTGTCCTAATAAGTCTTTTCAGACTCTTCTGTCCTAATAAGTCTATTCAGACTCTACAGCTGGTTCAGAACACTGCAGCTCAGGTACTGACTGGGACCAGGAGGAGAGAGCACATCTCTCCAGTGTTAGCGTCTCTACACTGGTTACCTTTAAAATCTAGGGAAGAGTTTGAAATTCTTCTTCTGACTTACAAAGCGCTTAAGGGCATCCGGCCAACCTATCTTAAAGAGCTCATCGTTCCGTATTATCCGTCTAGGTCACTGCGTTCTCAGCACACGGGTCTGCTCGTCATACCTCGGGTCTTAAACATAAAAAGTAGTCTGGGAGGTGGAGCCTTTAGTTATCAGGCTCCTCTTCTTTGGAATCAGCTACCAGTTGAGGTCTGGGGGGGCAGACACGGTCCCTACTCTTAGAGTAGACTTAGAACTTCCCTTTTTGATAAAGCTTTTAGTTAAAGCTGGATCAGGTCTGAACCAGCTCTGAGTTCTGCTGCTATAGGTTTAGACCGTCCAGGGGAAACTAACACACAGGGCTCCAGTTACCCTCCCTCCTTTATCTGTTGGTCTAACTTCTAGTCTTAATGTCCTGTTATAGTTACTGACCATACACCTCTCTGGGAGGCTCTGAGTTTGTCTTGTAGGTTCCTCTGGATCAGTGATGTGGACGGCCTGCTGCTGTGGACCTGTCAGACTCCAGCTGCCACGGCTTTGGATTGTTGCTGTGGACCGCCTGCTGTCTTGGGCCCATAAGTTTCACCTTAACCATCGCTACGGCGCCGAACTACGGACTGTGTGTTTCTGTGTGTGTCTGTGTATTCGAGTGAGTGTGTGTGTGTGTGTGTGTCTCACACACACACACACACACTCACTCGAATAATAATATATCACACAATAATAATATTCACATAATACTCACACAATAAACTGGGTTATATTAATAAGCTTCAGAGTTCACGATCAGATGGGCTCTAGATAAAGGCAAAATAATTCATAAATACTGTCACAATTACGCATTTCACCGCAAAAGTGATCCTCGAGCTTCTAAACAGCACACAGAATAAACAGAGAGCAGGTTTTCTTCATGGTAACATGTTTGTTAAACAGGTTAAAGGAACAGATAAATCTGTGTTACTGTTTATGTTTTATCAGAGTTATTGCAGCACACAGACACACAAACAGCTGTTAGAGCTGACTGACAGATGATCCAGAGGTGATGTTGCTTTATGTGACGCTGCTAAGGAGAGGATGTCCCATTGCTCTAAAAACGAATCTCTTCCATCCTCTCTTCATTTCCTCGCGTCTCTCCATCATCTCTGGTGGGAGGGACTAAGACGCATGTGGAGGAAGGAAGGATGGAACTTTGGAGCTTTGAGACGCACCCCATATGATCAGCCCAAATCTACTTCAGTGGAGATCTACCAAAAGCTGCTTCTGGACAAGACAGTTATAGCGCCGACTACAGGCCTGGGATGCTTACTACAGCGTTTTCAGTCCCTCTGCGTTTACATGTGAATGCAGATTTTTTGGGCTCTTGTTTTGGAGCCGACCGGAAGCATAATGGCACAGATAATGGAATATCCGAAATGCCAAAATTAAATTTTTATCCGTGCACTTTGTGGCTCAAATGACCACATTTTGGTATTCTACGTGGTGAATTTCTTGCCTAAAATGCTCCCTGAACTTTCAAATGTGGCGAATCAACTATTTGATAGCCTGGTGTGCTTCCATAGACTTGTGTGTGCTTCCAATTTTTGGCTTTGGAGGTTTTGAAATGCATCATGGGAAACTTAGTAGTATACTACAGTGTAAACGGATGGCACTCTAATAATACTTAAAGTATGTAGTATACAGTATATACACAACGACCATGCAGTATGTAGTACTTTAGTATGCCATTTTGGAAACAGCTATCTGACCTCACTGTGTCTGACTTAGTGTCAGTATTTTATGCTCCTTAACCAGCAGAGGTCAGAGTTCACCCTGCACTGCACAAACTGGCTGAACTAATCTCTTGGTTTGTTACCTTCAGGTGGAGGTGGAAGTCTGTTTTGTGTTGTTCTGTGCTCCTCCCTCTCCACACTAACATGACTTTACTTAAAGTTAATATTTGAGCGAACCAAGGGCGTAGGTTTGCATAGGGACGGTAGGGACATAACACTACCAACTTTTCAGGAGGCACAAATTGTCCCCACCGACTTTTGAGCAACTTTTTGCATTATATAATGAGTTCAGTTATATAGGGAATTTAGATTGTCTTCCCAAATGTTGTAAGGATAGAATTGACCATTCCGTTATTAAGTAAATTATTTTCATAATGTACAGACTTAAATTTACCCCTTTTCACTCGCTGAATGTGCCGGTCCATTTTTTTCCCTCAAAACGCACGTTAGATTGGCTAATGACACACACACACACACACACACACACACACACACACACACACACACACACACACACACACACACACACACACACACTCACTCACTCAGCCCCGACAGAAATACGTGTCGACAACATGCCGCCTCCTTCGAAGAGGAGGGATATTAGAAGTTTTTTTCGGCCAGCAGCAGCCACTGTAAGTAATGTAATAAGGTGTCAATTTTGTGGAGGTGGGGAACACACCACTAAATTTGCAACTGAAAGTCTGACCTGCATCAGAGTTAGCATAACATTAAACTTTGTGAACTTGCTAACCTGCAAAACTCGAGTAGGAAGCTTGTTCTGTCGAAATGTCCTACTCGCGTGAAACTTGCTACTGGAGGCTGATTTGACAGCCGAAGTACTACCGTTGTTTTTCAGTTTGTTTTGTCGAGATGCATACAGGTAGAACGTTATTAAAATCCCTTAATATAATATGTTCAAATATTGAAATTTAAATTTGCTAATAAAATCCTGACATTTATTCTGGAAGTTTTCAAAATGTTTCTTTAGTAGTTTTTGAAAATAAAGGTTTGAATCGACTGGTGTACCAGGTGAACCAATACACATGAAAGTTAGTATAAGTCAATACAGATTCATTTTGCATTGATCATTTAGCCTATCAATTAATTAGGTTCATATTTGTGAGAAATGAAGCCCTGACCCCCGTTCACCCAATCTGTTTGGTCTTATCAATGTCCCGTCCCCAGCAAAAAGTGTACATGCAGGTTATGCTGTTACATTGTCCCTACCAATGTTGAGACCAAACCTACGCCCTTGGAGAGAACAGATGCTGACAACAATGTTCAGACGGCTTTCAGCATCTCTTTTATTAGAAACCTGTCTGCACAGTGTTTTTCATTTGAAGGTTTGTGGTCTTCTGGATGGTGGAGCGCTGGATGTGATATTTCTTTCTCCTGAATCTCCTCTCTGTTTGAGAACATCAAGACTGAGAAACTCTCCAACATTCAGGGTGTGGTGGAATCTAACGTCCAGCTCAGCCAGCTGTGGAGACAAACACAGACAAGAGGATAATATCTGATCCAGGGCTGGTACATAACATCTGATCCAGGGCTGGTACATAATATCTGATCCAGGGCTGGTACATAACATCTGATCCAGGGCTGGTACATAATATCTGATCCAGGGCTGGGACATAATATCTGATCCAGGGCTGTCACATGATCAGAACTGGCTCCTGCTGCTTTCTTTCTATCAGTCCATCTTTCTTTTTCGGGCTAGAACCAGGGTGAAGAACAACTGACGCCTCCTACCATGAATCAACCAGTTACAGCAGAAACTCCTGTTTAACACTTTCTTTCTTTAAAGGACGTCATCATCAGTTCTGGTTATTTCCACAGCTCTGATCTCATATGCTGACTAATATGCATTAAATATTTTTTTTCACCATGATATGTATATATATATATATATATATATATATATATATATATATATATATATATATATATATCTGTAAGTCACCCACTTGTGACTTTGTTGTTGAAAAACACCTGTTGAAGTTCCCTCTTAGGAGCCAAAATGTGTGCCAGAAACAAATGGCTAAAATATGATAAACTGCCCTCTAAATGGGAAAAACGCTTGCTATATATATATATATATATATATATATATATATATATATATATATATATATATATATATATATATATATATATATATTTGTATATATATGTGTGTATTTAACAACTGAAGTGAACTGAACAACCACAGTGAGAACCACAAAGAAAAGTAGGCTCATATAACTCACATGGAGGGAAGAATCCTAGACGGCGTCTGTTTTCAGGTTGTTGGACACCTGGACGGACAGAGAGAGCTCAGTCAGCAGTCACCAGAAATTTCTTCAATACTTTGTTTCTTTTAGGATGTTTTTATCAGTTCTGGTAAACTGTCATCCACTGACAAATATGCATGAAGTGCTTTTTCAGTATAATATATATATATATATATATATATATATATATATATATATATATACATTAATGAGAACTGAAGATCTGAACTCAAAAACGGAGAGATGAAAGCTGGCTCATATCACTTACCACTTCCGTCATTGACGGCTACTCCAGTGTGTTGGTCTCCATGTCCAGATCTATAACCATCTGGACAGACAGAAAGAGCTCAGTCAGCAGTCTTACTAAAAGGATTAATTACACTGTTTATTTTTTTCTGTTTTTCTTTCTTTCTTTCTTTCTTTCTTTCTTTCTTTCTTTCTTTCTTTCTTTCTTTCTTACCAGTGTGAAGAACAACTGATGCCTACTGCCATGAACCAACCAGTTACACCAGAACTTCTATTTAACACTTTGTTTCTTTAAGTCATCATCGCTTCTGGTTACTTCTACAGCTCTGATCTCATACTCTGACAAATATGCATTTAATGATTTTTCAGCACAAAAAATAGTTCATTTAGTAAAAAACTGAAGATCTGTATGTTAAAAAAAAGGGAGGATTATATAACTCACGTAGACTGAATGCTCCTGGAGGGCGTCTGTTTTCAGGTTGTTGGACACCTGAACAGACAGAGAGAGCTCAGTCAGCAGTCTCAATTAAAGGAACAATTACACTTTTTCTTTCTTTCTTTCTTTCTTTCTTTCTTTCTTTCTTTCTTTCTTTCTTTCTTTCTTTCTTTCTTTCTTTCTTTCTTCAAACTTATATTTATTTAAATTCAGCTAACATAACATTGTGATGCAGACACACACAGAGTCAACACTTACCATCAGCTGGAGAAACAACCATCAGAGCACAGATCAACAGAGAGACAGTCAACAGCTTCATGATGGACCACATGATCCAGGTGAAGTGCTGAACCAAAGGAAAACCAGCTCCTTTATACACTTCAGTAATCGGCATGACTCCAACAGGGCTCCAACATGAGTCCAACATTAACAACACACCTACATGTGCAAATATGTCATTCTTCTGGAGACGTCAGATGACTGAGTTTATTTAATCTGGGATAAATCTTAAGTCTGTTAGTCTGACAATCAGAGTAACCATCCGTCAAATAATCAGAGGGTCCTTAGTCAGAAATAATAATAATAATAATAATAATAATAATAATAATAATAATAATAATAATAATAATTATTATTATTATTATTATTATTATTACGTACAATATTTATTAATGGATACATATTTCTGACCTGAGATCTGAGAAATGATACAACCATAAAAATCACTACTTCAGTTAATCAAAAGCAAATATCTAATCAAGGGTCAAATTACAAGGTTTTTAAGGATGAAGAAAAATAGATTTATGTTTTTCTCATGACGGACTACGTGATCCAGGTGATGAGCTGAACCAAATGACAACCAGCTCTTTGTTAGACTTCAGTGATCCTTATGACTCCAACATGAGTCCAACGTCAACAACACACCTGATCCAAATATGTCATTCTTCTGGAGACGTCAGATGACTCTGAGTTTATTTATTCTGAGATAAACCAGGTGTTCCTGATGAGTCATGGTGTCACCTGTTCCTCTCTAAAAACCACTGATGCTCATTTCAGGTGATCACTTCAGGCCTTAAAGGAGAAACTGATGGAGGAACAGTGAGCAGGTCTGGCTGCAGTTCTCTGCAGACGGGGTCCAGTCTGTTGTTTGAATCAGCTCATTCAAAGAGACTCTGACCCAAGCACTCATCTGAGTTTCAGGGTACGCTCTACTGAGACTTTATTCATCGCTTTACTTTGTCCTTACAAAGACTTTTCTCCACTGACTGTGGACACAACCCCACTGTGCTCTGCTACAGGAAGACATGCTCTCAGTTTGAGTGAGTCTCCCTGTTCTCAGAAGGACTGTAATTCAGTAAATCAGTAGGCCCTTTAGCCAGGAAATCATAAGCCTAATCAGTCTGTAGATCTGAGGACCTTTTAGTCATAAGGCCCATTAGTCAGGAAATCAGAAGGTCTGTCTATTTGAAAATGAGAAAGGCTTATTCGTCAGAAAAACAGAAGGCCTGTTGGTTTCAAAATCAAAAGGCATGTATGTCAGAAAATCAGAAATCTCATTAGCCAGAAAATCTAAAGGCCTTTTACTTGGAAAGCCCATTAGTGACAAAACCAGAAGTCCTGATATTCAGAAAATTAGAAGACCCTTAGTCTGAGGTCCTGCCAGTCAGAAAATCAGAAGGACCTTAAGTCAGAACAATAGAGGAGAGTTAAGTTTAAAGGCCTATCATTCAGGAAATCATAAGGACCATTTGTGAGAAAATCAAAAGGCCTGTTAGTCGTGAAATCAGACAGCCCATTACTCAGAAAATCAGAAGGACTATCAGTCTAGATCAGTCCTTTAATTTTAATTTCTGTTTATTTCACTTCCTTTCTTCTAAATTTTGATTTAATTGTGACTCTCCTTAACATTGTCCACCTGTTTAAATCCTTTTTATTACAACGGACAAATATGACAGAGACGATACCTTTGCCTATTTGACCTAAATTTGGCTGTCCAATTTAAAATCAATGTCCAACTTTAAACCCAGATTGGTTCGGGTTGTTTTAGAATATACTGTCAGGCGACTTAGATCAACAGAGGTGGACTCACAGGGGCCACTTGGTCCAAACACCATAACCTCTGTTTTCTTTTCATTACAGTTTAATGAAAACTGTGGTTGCAGGGGCCTGTCATACTGGTCCCTGGTGGAGGGTGGTGTCAACTACTCCCCTCCTCTGAGGCCTGTGCTCGGGCTCCTGTGGCTCCTTGTGCAGACGGCTCCTCTAAAGGTGCGGCCACACCAAACGCGAATTTGCAGCGCGATTACATACAAAGTCAATGCAAAGACGGGTTTAGCCGCCGATTCGCCTCGGGCCGCGCCTTTTAGCGCGTTTGGTGCGGCGCGTTTGGTGCGGCGCGTTTGGTGCGGCGCGTTTGGTGCGGCGCGTTTGGCGTGTTCACGCGTTTGGGGGGTAGATGCGAATTCGCTCGAGTTCAAAATATTCCCCCACGACGTCATTGTTTTGACGACGTTGGGGGGCAACTGCTGCCTGCTCCGGCTCCAACTCCGCCGGAGGATGGAGGAGAAAACAATCTGTGTGGTGTGTCATCATCCAGAGTTATACGATACGACGTGTGTACTCTATAGAGACTGGAAAAACAGGAGCAGGCTTGGGTGAAAGTCTCTGAGGAGACAGGTTTTGAATGTAAGTTCTGAAAACATTTGTTTCCAGCTGGATCTGCCTGCACGGGTCATCACTGAGTTCGACTGTGTTTTCCTCAGTGGAGTTTTGAGCCTGATAGAGAGGAGGAAAGAGCGGGGCAGGGGCAGAGCCAAGGGAAAAGATGGAAGTTGTCTGTGCGTCTCTCTTTCCTCCACCCCTTCATTATCCCCAGGAGGACCTCCGGGAACATGGGTCTGGGGTTCGGGTGGTCGGAGGTTCGGGGATCGAGGATGAGATCGTAGGGAACAGCCAGGCAGGGCTGGTGGATTACCAGGGAGAGGCAGCAGGCCTTGAGTGTGATTTCCAAAGCTTTCACACACTCTCCTGTCATGCTTTGGAAACCACAGCTCATTGTTTTTCAGCTGCTCTTTTGGGCTTTCAGTCTTTAAATGAACGACCTCTCTACTCCACATGCGCAGTGCCGCGGCATAATGGTGCTTCCTCCTTTGGTTCATCTATACTCAGCTTCATCAGCTTCATCAACGTGTGTGCGTGTGTGTGGGTGGCATGTTTGATTTTTTTTAATTGCGCTGTAGAGCACTTTGAGTTACATCTTTTGCATGAAAAGCGCGTCATAAATAAAGTTTGATTTGATTGAATGATTTGTATATTAATAAATGAAATGTGTGACTGGGCTATGCTGGTCTGGCCAGTTTTAAAATTTAGTGTAAAGTGTTTGTTTCTTTAGTTAACTTTAAACTATCACTAGGATAATAATAATATTTTATGCACATCCAACCAGTCCGAACCATGTGGAGCATAGACATGCGGTCCATGCTGTGAAGCACGGACAAACGGTCCCCTGTGTCCCCTCTTCACTAACGGTTACAAAATGCAGTCATAGGAACAAATTGCTTTCCTTTAACCATTTTCTTACAATGTAAAGGAGCTGTTTTTTTAAGTTTAATTACAAAGAATAATTCATTGAAAAATATAAAAACTTTAGCTTTGTTTGACTATTTTGAGTTGGGTTTGTACAAGGTAATATTTGAAATGAATCAAACTTTAAGTACAGATGACTTTTATTTATTTTTATTGGTCCAGCTTAAAACACTTTTTAAAAACGTTGAACTATTTTTTGTGTAAGTTGGACTGAGTTTTTTTTTTTTTTTTCAGAGTATGTGGACTCACCCACAAATGTTCTGGAAATGAATAAACACCAAGTAGATAGTAGATAAAGAAAAGAACAGATGCTGACAACAATGTTCAGACGGCTTTCATCTCTTTTATTAGAAACCTGTCTGCACAGTGTTTTTCATTTAAAGGTTTGTGGTCTTCTGGATGGTGGAGTGCTGGATGTGATATTTCTTTCTCCTGAATCTCCTCTCCGTTTGAGAGCATCAAGACTGAGAAACTCTCCAACATTCAGGATGTGGTGAAATCTAACGTCCAGCTCAGCCAGCTGTGGAGACAAACACAGACAAGAGGATAATATCTGATCCAGGGCTGTCACATGATCAGAACTGGCTCCTGCTGCTATCTCTATGTCAGACCTTCATTCTTTTTCGGGCTGGAACCAGTGTGAAAAACAACTGACGCCTCCTACCATGAACCATCCAGTTACAGCAGAAACTCCTGTTTAATACTTTCTCTCTTTAAAGGACGTCATCATCAGTTCTGGTTATTTCCACAGCTCTGATCTCATACACTGACAAATATGCATTTAATGTGTTTCAGCATGAATTTTTTTTTTTGTTTTGATAGGAACTGAAGATCTGTATGATAAAACAAAGAAAAGACAGCAGGCTCAAAAACTCACCTCCTCTGCTGCTGGACGCTCATGAAGTGCGTCTGCGTCCAGATCTACGACCACCTGGACAGACAGAGGAAACTCAGTCTCCAGTCTGATGTGAAGGAACATTTACACTTTTTCCTCTCTTCCTTTTTTTACTTTTTTCTAATAAGTATCATGAACAACTGACGCCTTCTACCATAATATATATATATATATATATATATATATATATATATATATATATATATATATATATATATATATATATATATATATATATATATATATATATATGGTTGCTAGGCGCTACCCAAGTAGCTGCCTGTTGCTGCAGCTCTCTCGTCTTTGTCCGTTTCTTGTAATTTTTTTCATCTCTTTTTCGTCATCTTTGTATTTGGAGTGGATCATCACTTTGTATGGTTCATTGTTGGTCATGGACACCAAACTTTTTGTGGCTTCGGCGGTATTTTTCACTACTTTTCTCCTGTGTTTGTCTGGAGATCCTACATGTAACCATGGCTGCATTGTTTACATGTGAAATTAGCTGTTAGCAGCCTGTAGCATGTCAATGCTAACTAGTGTAGGGCTTGATGATTTCCCTCGAGCTGAGGAGGAGGAGGTGAGGACAACGTGCTGGTTCTTGGATGTGAGCTGGGAGGTGACGACGTAGACCTGTCCTTCCATCCATTGTTGTTGGGAACGTGGGATCTCGCTCCGGGGGATGGATGAGCTAGCTGTGCTAACCCAGCGGCATCGTGCTGTTCACGGACGTGGCTGACATCGGACGCCGCAACACATGGGAGGAGCTTCGCCTGCTGTGAGCAGACAGGATCCAGGAGACAGAGACTGAACAGACTGCTGGGGAGGCTCAGTCCTGGACCCTGTGGAGGTGGAGACTGGCTGGGCTGGAGAGTGGTGGACGAGTGGTGGACGGGATGTCGTCATCTAATTTCTTATGGACATTTTTGCACTTTCTATACTCTTTCTTACTTTTGTTTTCTTAAATGCTGCGGTGACTCCTGAATTTCCCCTCGGGGATAAATAAAGTATTTTCTATTCTATTTCTATTCTATTCTATTCTATTCTATTCTATATATATGTATATATATATATATATAATGTCTGTACAGTTAAGGCAAAAAAAAGCAAGAGCTCATAAAACTCACGGAATCCTCGAGGGCCTCTCTTCCAAACTCGTTGGACACCTGGAAAGACAGAGAGAGCTCAGTCAGCAGTCTCAATTAAAGGAACAATTACAGTTTTTCTCTCCTCTTTTTATTCTTTTGTCTGACCTTTTTACAGCTGCTTTTTATCAGACCGTTTTAATGGTTCATTTTAATAACTTTCTTTTTAATAACTTTCCTTTTTTTTCATTAATTTATTCATTTTTTAACCGCTTGTCCTATTCAGGGTCCAGGGTTGCTGGAGCCTTTCCCACTGGGCGAGAGGCGGGGTACACCCTGGACTGGTCGCCAGTCAATCACAGGGCAGACACAGAGACAGACAACCATTCACTCACACACTCACACCTAGGGACAATTTGGAGTTACCAATTAACCTGGTGAGCATGTTTTTGGACTGTGGGAGGAAGCCGGAGTACCCGGAGAGAACCCACGCATGCACAAGGAGAACATGCAAACGCCAGAAAGGCCCACCAGCCAAGCTGGGAATCAAACCAGGGTCCTTCTTGATGTGAGGCTGCAGTAGTAACCGTTGCGCCACCGTGCAGCCCAACTTCCCTTTAAAACAAAAAAGAAAAAAAAAACAAAACAAAACAAAAAAACGCACAATTTTGCAACTGCACTGCAATTCTTATCTTAAAATCTGTTTTAAAACCTTTCTTTAACTACTTTTTCTCTCTTTTATTCTTATTTTTTTAAGCGCGTAATCAATTTTTAATCTGCTTTTTAATTGAGTTATATCTTTTTCTTTTACTTTGTTCTGCCTGCAAAGCACTTTGAATTGCCTTGCTGAAATGTGCTATATAAATAAACTTTGCTTGCCTTCTTTCTTTTTAATAAGCTTTAAGAACAACTGACGCCTCCTGCCATGAACCAACCAGTTTCACCAGAAACTCCTATTTAACACTTTGTTTCTCTGAAGGATGTTATCATTTCTTTTCTGCTTTCAATGAAGACGGACACTTTTTTTGTAGCTCCCTCCTCCTTAACTGTCCTGTTTGCTCTTGGTCTGTCTCTGACTGAACTATCAGAGCCTCTTTTTGTATCCTATCCAAAACCTAAAACCATGGATTTGATCAGATGGTCTTTCAGTGCAATTGATCAAATTTTCTCAACAAGGAAACTGGGGAAAAAGGGGAGCTAGTCTGCCTCGGCGGAACGTTTGCAGCTGGGTATACGATCAACCCCTGGGAGACTTGGAGGACTGTATGACTGTCTAAGATGTCTACATATTTGGATTTATAATAACAGGCATTCTGCTGCCTGCAGCTGGCAGTTTCCTGATTCATCGCGAACTTTAGAAGAAGCAGGCTGCAGTTTTGGCAATTTGAGATAAGTCAAACATTTGACTTCAACAGAGCCTTAAAGGCAGACTTGCAGCACTGATGAAAAGATGATAAAAAGAATTCTTTCTTTTACTGTTCATTTTTATCTGATTTAAATTTCTTAATGAGATTTACTTAAATCGGAAAATCTTAAAAAACAATCACCTAAGTTAGGAGTCAGCTCTTCATCTTCATTCTCTCCATCCGGAGCATCTGAAAGGACAATCAGAGCAGGAAGAAGTCACTTTAAGAGGATGTGTTCAGCTTTAACATGAAGAGATGTGGGATGAGATGAGACAAAAGAGATGAGATGTGAGACAAGATGTGAAATGCAAGATGATATTACAAAGTTTAGAGATAAGATAGGAAATTTGAGATGTAAAAAGGAGATGAGACAACTTGTAAAAAAGATAAGAGATAAGATGAGAAATGTGATATTTGAGACCAAAAAGGAGATGTAGGGTGATATGAGAGACAAGAGATGAGAAATGAGAGTTTATTGATCTCCACTATAAAAAAATACTACAGAACAAAGACAGACCAAACATTTGACTTCAACAGAGCCTTAAAGGCAGACTTGCAGCACTGATGAAAAGATGCTGCAAATAATTCTTTGTGTTACCGTTCATCTTTTACATGATTTAAAATTCTAAATGACATTTACTTAAATCAGACATCAGAGATCTCAAAAGACACTCACCAGAGGTAGGAGCCAGCTCATCTTCTCAAATGACAACCAGCTCTTTGTTAGACTTCAGTGATCCTTATGACTCCAACATGAGTCCAACATCAACAACACACCTGATCCAAATATGTCATTCTTCTGGAGAGGTCAGATGACTCTGAGTTTATTTATTCTGAGATAAACCAGGTGTTCCTGATGAGTCATGGTGTCACCTGTTTCTCTCTAAAAACCACTGATGCTCATTTCAGGTGATCACTTCAGGCCTTAAAGGAAAAACTGATGGAGGAACAGTGAGCAGGTCTGGCTGCAGTTCTCTGCAGACGGGGTCCGGTCTGTTGTTTGAATCAGGTCATTCAAAGAGACTCTGACCCAAGCACTCATCTCAGTTTCAGGGTACGCTCTACTGAGACTTTATTTAGCACTTTACTTTGTCCTTACAGAGACTTTTTACCACTATCTGTGGACGCAACCCCACTGTGCTCTGCTACAGGAAGACATGCTCTCAGTTTGAGTGAGTCTCCCTGTTCTCAGAAGGACTGTTAGTCAGTAAATCAGTAGGCCCTTTAGCCAGGAAATCATAAGCCTAATCAGTCAGTAGATCTGAGGGCCTTTTAGCCATAAGGCCCATTAGTCAGGAAATCACAAGGCCAATTAGTCCAAAAAACAGAAAGCCCATTGGTTTAAGAATCAGAAGGCATGTGAGTGTGTAAAATTAAGGCCTGTTGGTTCAAAAATCCAATGGTCTGTTTGTCAGAAAATCACAAGGCCTATCAGTCTGAAAATCAGGAGTCCCTCTTGTCAGAGGATCAGAAGATGCATCAGTCAAATAATCAGAAGGACCTCTAGTCAGGAGTCATATTAATCAGAGAATCAGAAGGCCCTTAGTTATATTATCAGAAGTCTCTTGAGACAGGAAATCAGAAGGCCTATTACTCAGAAGGCCCTGTCAGTCAGAAATTTAGAAGGCCTATCAGTCCAAAAATCAGAAAGCCTGTCAGTCAGAAAATCAGTAGGCTCTCAGTCATAAACTCAAGAGGACTGCAACTCATAAAGCCCATTAGTGATAAAACCAAAAGGCCCTGAAGTCAGAAAATCACAAGACCCTTTGTCAAAAAAGCAGAAGGCCCTTCAGTCAGATATAAAGGGCTGACTTCAGTAAAAAGGCCTATTATTCAGGAAATCATTAGATCTTTGAGTTACAAAATCAAAAGACCCATTCGTCAGAACAGCAGATGGACCTTTAGTCCTTGCCAGGAGGTAAAAAGCCAACTTCAAGTAGCCAAATTCTTAATCAGGGAGTTGGGTAGACTACAGAAAACTACAGAAACCAAAGAAGCAGCTTATGGGTCATTACTTTTTCACAAACGTAAGTGGATGATGTTAGGACAATGCAAAGTCCAGGTCTCTTTCATTGTTTTTGACTCATTGCAATAAAAACGGTGATAAAATGACAGAAAATACTTAAAAAATCATTAATATATATAAATATCTAATACATCTGAGAAACGATACGATCATAAAATCACCTGTTCAGTTAACCAAAAGCAAAGATCTAATCCAGGGTCAAATTACAAGCTTCTTAAAGACAAAGAAAAGTAGATTTATGTTTTTCTCATGATGGACCACGTGATCCAGGTGACGAGCTGAACCAAAAGACAAGCAGCTCTTTGTTAGACTTCAGTGATCCTTATGACTCCAACATGAGTCCAACATCAACAACACACTTGAATGCAAATATGTCATTCTTCTGGAGAGGTCAGATGACTCTGAGTTGATTTTTTCTGAAATAAACCAGGTGTTTGATGAGTCATGGTGTCACCTTTTCCCAGGGTTGGAATTACCCAGTGGCCTCTGGGGGAGCTCTGTTTTTTACCATGTGCACCACGACTTTTTACCTCACATGTATGTGCATATTTTATTACCCATATGTGTCCAATGACAGGTTCACAGAGAAAAAGTACAGCATTTGCCTTATACTGTTGTTAAAATTTCATATAGGCATCATAGCAGCAATCCAAAAAGTGTCAGGGAATTTTTCTGTTGAATTTATGAGTTGCAAAAATTAACAGTGACTATGAATCACATTGTGATGATTCAAATCATGTCAATATGGACCAAACTCTCTGAGGAATGTTTCCAGTGCATTATTGAATCTTTGCCACCAAGGATTAAGGCAGTTCTGAAGGCAAAAAAGGGGTCCAACCAGGTATTAGCAAGGTGTACCTGATAAAATGGCCGCTGAGTGCATATCTGACAGTCATCAGCATAGCAATGGAAAACTGTTTCATGCTTTGTTAGGATAGACCCCAGAGGCAGTAAGGGGAAAAGCAATGGCCCAAAGACTGATCCCTGTAGGACTCCACATGACAGAGGAGCAGGGGGAGACTCTAAGCCGAAAATATCCACCCTGAAGGACCAGTCAGAAAGGATCTGAACCAATCCAGTGCAGTGTCACATAAGCCCACTTGTTTTTTTAAACAAGGTATTAAAATATTGTGGTCCACTGTGTCTTCATGGGAACATGACTTTACTTCAGTGTGTAGATGAAGTAAACATTTGAACCTGTTCATCATCAGAGCCAGGCATGTAAAGGTGTGGCAGACAGCCTGACAGGTGAAGAGTGATGTTTGATGGAGGTGTTACACAAACAGCTTCTCCCTCTGACCTGAACAAAAATCAGCAGTCATTTCAAAACTTGTAACCGTGAGTGAGGAGGGAAGGCAGTCGATATGAGACCCCGTTGTACAACGAAATCTTGTTCCTTACAGGTTGTCTGAGCCCACGGCACAGGGGATATTGGCCTTTTAACTTTTGCAGTGTGCCTTGCAGTTAACCAGCCCCCACTTTCTATAAATATGGCCCTTTTGAATGTCTGCTCTCTGCTGAACAAGTATTTTATTGTCAATGACCTTATTCTGAACCACAAGCTGGACTGTTTGTTTTTAAGTGAAACATAGCTAGGTGCAGATGCACCGGTTGTTGTCACCGAGGCCTCCTCAGCTAATTTTTACTTCTCATTTTCTGTCAGAAGCGGTAGAAGGGGAGGTGGCACAGCAGCTATAACTTTAAACACTTTGGCCACCAAACCCATTTAATTCAATCAGTCGACCACTTCTGAACTTAGTGCAACTGTTTTTAGCAGTACTCCAATCTAATAAATCACAGAATACAGACCACCTAAAAAAATGCTGAATTTTTAAATGTTCTTAATTATATGGATTTTACTCAACACGTCAAGCAGCCGACCCACAAAAGGGGGCACACACAGGCCTGGTCATCATCTATGTCCTCTGTTCTCGATTTAGCTGTCTCTGACCACTATAGTGTATTTTTTGACATCACTGTTTTCATTCAGTGGGAGACCTCTATGAGAACTGTGAGGAAGCACCATCTGACCCCTGGAGTGGCTGCAAATGTGATTGACGTTTTAGAAAATAGTCAGGAAGAAGTGCTCTCAGTTTGAGTGAATCGCCCTATTCTAAGAAGGCCAGTTAGTCAAATAAACAGAAGGCACTTCAGTTAGGAAATCATAAGGCTAATCTGTCTGTAGATCTGAAGGCCTTTCAGTCATAGGGCCTTTTATTCATAAGGCCTTTCAGTCAGGAAATCGCGAGGCCCATTAGTCAGAAAACAGAAGGCCAGTTAGACATTTATACATATAAATAATATAGTGAAACTAGGTCAATAGACAAAATAATTTTTTCTTCATTGGAACTGGAGAGCCATCCATGTTTACAAATGTATCCTTTGTGTTGATCAATAACAGTATGATAGATGTGGTACTGTAGGTATAGCTTCCCATCCCTCTAAATAAAAGAACCAAATGTGTTTTTTCTAGTGTCACTGAATCCAACACACTCCTGGCAGACCTTTTTTTATGTCCAGCTTGTCCAGTCTCTCTTGGTGGACATTGTAGACAACCACATTGTTCAGCCTGTCTTGGACCATAGTAGCCCAAAGCCAACTCTTCAATCTGCGCAGAGCACTAAAACTCCTCTCAGCTTCACATAAAGACACTGGCACCACCAACAAGATTCTGGTGAGAACCTCCACTTGATTGAACAACCCCTGCATCTCCACAGGCATACCCCCGAGAACCTCTGCTGTCACTCCACTGCTGCTGCAGGGGTATTTGTTGCAAAAGAGGGGAAACTGCACAGAGAGAGAATCTCTGACTAGTTCTGGGTACTGATCTAGAGAGCCATCCAACTCCCCAGTAAGGAGTGCACTCTCCACCTTTTGGAGAAGCTTTAGACTCTCCTGGTCAAAGCGGTCACCAAACTGCACCTCCACACAATCCAACACTTTGAAGAACTCTGCCCTGTAGTGATTTACTGGTTTACCAGTAAAGCATCTTGATTGTTTAACCTCAATAGATTCAATGACTTCAATGGAGTCAACCAATGTTGTTGCTTTCTCATACAGTGCAAGGTAGCTTTTGTCATTTCTCTTTACCTTAAGAGAAGACCTCACACAGTTAACTGCAGCCTGCATACCAGAGATGGTCTGAGTTTTGTCCTGTAATGCAGTGCTCAGGCATTCCAGCTCCCAAACAACAGCAGAGGCAAGGGTGAGGCCAAAACAGCCTTTCCTTTGCTGAAGTGCTCAAACAAGCCACTGGCAGTTGAGGCTGTCTAAGATGTGCTTTGTGTCATCTCCTCTAGGCTTCTGAGTACCCTCTCATATTGTCCTAGTACTGATATCAATGCAGAGTACTGCACAGTCCACCTTGTTGGGCAGAGTGGTTTCAGGGAAGTCAGAGGTGCATTTTCAGAGGTAGCAATGTTTTCAAACATGCTCTTGAACTTCCCTGACTGGCCAAAGAGGATACCTAACTGGTGGACCCAAGAAAGGCAGTCCTGAATCAGTGGGGAAGACATGCAGCCAGCCTGTACAATCAGGTTGACACAGTGTGCACCACAATGTACATAGAGGGCTAATAGCTGCTGCTTCCTCAGTATTGCCTGTGTGCCTGTGAAACGTCCTGCCATGTTTGAAGCACCATCATAAGTCTGCCCACGTAAGCAAGACATAGGCAGATTAAGTCTCAATAGCACATCAGAAATCACCTTTGCTATGGCCTGGCCTGTTGTCTCAGACACCTTGTATAGCCCAACAAACTCCTCATGCACAAAGAGGTCATGGTCCACATACCGCAGACAAACACTCTCCTGTTCATCACCAGAAACATCCTGAGTACCTTCAACAATCACTGAAAACTGAACAACAGGAAGAAACCGAATTTTGGATGCGATGCCTCGAATTATGTTATTTTCTATGATCTTCAGAATTTCATTCTGGGATTTGGAGCTTGTGTACACTGTATTGCGCTCTGTTAACCGCATTTGCAACTTTGGGTCATCCTCTTCTACCCTAAGTTTCAATAGTTGATATAGATTACCACACTCAGTAGTATGGCCTCTTATGGCTAGTCCCTGTCTTGCAACAAGACGCACAGAACTAACAGTTTTTTTGAAGCAATGTCTTGCTTCTCCCTGCTGTTTACCCCATGTGCTGGATCAGTGGCGCAAGAAGTTGGTATGCACTATATGCGGTGCATAGGGGTGCCTCGCTAGAGGGGGCGCCAAAGCGATGAGGAGGGGGGGTTATTTTGATTCGGCATCTTCTGTATTTGACAGCTGTTTGTGTAAACAATACTATCGATAACAGAGGCACGTCACTGATTAGCGCCCCTCTGCTCCTTTAACCCAGAGCCCTCTGACTCCTCCCATCTGCCCTGTGTACGCACGTGTTTGGGGGGCGGGACAATAGGCGTGAGCATTTTCTTTAGGTACGCAGTCAGAGATAGACAGAGAGAGAAGAAAGCTCTCGGGGGCACAGAACAGAAAATGGAAGAGGGAAAAGGAAAAAGATTCAGTAGCAATAAAAAAAAAAAAGTTTTTCAAAACGGTTGAAAGACAGTCGGTAAGTTCTGTCAGTGTATGAAGAAGAGACTTGTAATATTAAGGTTAGCTAAAGTTGCTCCTAGCTTAGCTGTACTGTACTGTCCTGTACTGTACTGAGCATGCCCGCCGATAAACGTGCAGACGTGATTAGTCACGAGAAAATTACTATTTAATTACTATTACTTCTAATATTACTTTACAATATAACAGATCACGAGAGATATCATTCCAGAAGTATACCCAGCAGGTCGTCTACTGAAGGGTTACAAGGCTCCGGAGAAGTTGAATTTCCTCATACAGGAGAGTCTTGATTTGGTGTTCCTGAATTTGACAGTAGCCCTTAGAGCAGGGTCACCAAACTTTCTGAGGCCAAGGGCTACCTTACGGCAAATGAGTGGCACAAAGGGTTAGTACTTGTCTGATAAATACTTTCTGAACAAAATTGCACAGATCACTTTTTAATCATATTAATCATAGTAATATTAGTGGTAATACTATGTGGAGAGACTGCTCAATGTTAATTATTTCACAATTATTGTTGTTGATTTGATTAATGATTACAGAAAGTAGGTAGCTGCGCCCCTGTGCTGGATAGCTGGGTACTGATGGGATTCATCTGATGTGCACTCACACTTACATAGAGGTGGTGGGTTTGAGAACTTTGGTGAGCTTTGAATTTTTCAATACCTTTTTTCCAGTTTCTGAAGCCTGCACTAAGAAACGCAATATCAGTTCTTTGTCCAAAAGAAGACTGGTTTGAATATTCTTTGATGCAGTAAAAACACATGACTCCCTTAACTGATGGACTGTAATGCAGAAAATCCTGAAACCATTTCTGCTGGAATGTCAATGATTTGTGAGCAAGAGTTTGTGTTTCTATAAATTGTGGGTGTGGTTGGTGTGGTTCTGTGCAGTCACTGAGGTCTGAGCTCCCTGTTGTACCTTTGTCCCCTGTCCCTGTGCTGCTGCTGGTAGAGGGCTGCTCATCATGACCTGCTGCATCCCAGTCCCTTGCACTAAAATGAGAAGTCACAGGCTCTCTACTCCACTGTCCCTGAGTCTGTGCATTCTGCCTCCCAGAATAGAAACGTATTTTTTCAAACTCACAACGGCCCAAAAATAAGTGGGAAAATAAGTATTGAACGTGTAAACTTTTTTCTCCTCACATTTATTTCCAAAGCTGCAATTCAAACAAAATTTCTACCAGACATTGGTATTAACTCAAATAATCCACACGTGAAAAGAAATCACAACGTTCAGGTCCATAAATAATGATGATGTGGAATCAAGCACGATAACACAGCACAGTACATGTACATATTATCCTAGTGATAGTTTAAAGTTAACTAAAGAAATAAACACTTAACACTAAAGGTCCTTCTGATTTTCTGACTGGCAGGACCTCAGACTAAGGGTCTTCTAATTTTCTGAATATCAGGACTTCTGGTTTTGTCACTAATGGGCTTTCCAAGTAAAAGGCCTTTAGATTTTCTGGCTAATGAGATTTCTGATTTTCTGACATACATGCCTTTTGATTTTGAAACCAACAGGCCTTCTGTTTTTCTGACGAATAAGCCTTTCTCATATAGTGTTTTGTTATATATATATATATATATATATATATATATATATATATATATATATATATATATATATATATATATATATAACAAAACACTCAAAAAAAAACTGAAAAAAAAAAAAAAAAAAGTAACTCCGCCATCGTGTCTCTTTTGGGTCACTTTGCCGGTCCCAAGCCCGGATGAAGGAGGAGGGTAATTATTTTGATATTTTAAGATTCTGTGAGGAGGATCTGTTTAAACTGGACTGCAGCGCCACCTTTTGGCCTGAGGCCTCACACGCACTGTCATAAAAATGTGTCGGTTAACAACAAGACGTGTTTGTTTTAGAAATGAATGGAGATCAGGTCTTGATTTTATAATTCATTTTCTTTGTTTTCTGTTTTTTTTGTCTTACAGGAAACAACGCGACAAGCAGTGGTGTGCGGGCAGGGGAGGCAGTGCCTCCCCCAGGCTAACAAGTAATTTTTTAAATTTTTTTTAATACAAATATTTTTTTTTTCAGTTCAATTTTTCATCATTAAAAAATAAAAAAAGTAAATTGCTGATTTGTCAATAAGAGGGAGTCTAACAGAGGGGACGGACAGCGTTTCGCGCTGGCTTCATGCTTGTAATGTGCGTTGGAGGCAGAGACTCCGAGAAAGAGAGAGACAGTTTACTTGAAATCACAACATTTTGCAGGTTCGCGCATGCATACTAAGATCTCACGCTGATTAACGTGGGCATCGATGAGGCACAGCGCTTCTCTGCCTCCACAGGTCGTAACACCGCACCTTCTCTGAGGTCTCGCGATAGTTTGTTAGTGCAGACGTTTGATAGAGTATACCGGAGGTGCCTGGCCTGTGTTCTTGAGTTGTTGAGAGACGGGTAAGCAGTAGGAACAACTGCTATTGGTGTTGATAATACTTTTTTTAAAACTTTTTTTTAAGTTGTGGATTATGATCAGGCATATATCTTGAAGAGATCACTTAGAAACTCCTCACAGCCCCTTTAAAAAACAAGGAGACACTGATCTTGTAAATGCACTCTTTCCCCATTGTTGTAGCTGTTGATGAGGGCTTAACATTTGTGTTCTTATATTGTAAAATATAATATTTTCATCCTAATTTTTCAGGTTGGATCAAAAGTTCAGTATATTTTTACACCTGGTACATTTTAAGAAAGAACCTCCTGCTGATTTGTCATGTCACATCTAATAATCTGACTGTGACAACCTGCATCAGTAACTCAGCTGTCATTTGTCTTCATGTCTTTTTAAAATCTTCTCACTTTCTTTTTTAGTTACCTTGACAACAAAAGACTTGAGTTTGTGGACAATGAAGACAGAAGACTTTTATAAACTCTAAAGGTCTCTGTCTCAAACTAAAGGTGAATCTCAAATCATGACACAGATCTCACTGTGTCTCTGTTTTTAATAACAGCAGTAGAAATAGAGAAATAGTTTTAAACACTGAGAACCTCAGATTAAACCTTTGGTTTCAATCAAAGTATCAGCAGAATAAGCCTTCAACAAAAGAGCACCGTGAGCACCAAGAAACAGAGGTCTGAAGTGATGACACATGAGTCACTCTGGTTTTAAAGAATCACATGATCAGTCCACACAGCTGGCCAACTGCTTGCTACCTGACTTGCTATTAAAAAAGGCAAAGCTGAACTCATTTTACCGGTTTAAGCGCTTTCATGAATCATGAAAAATCTTTCTGTGCAAACCATTTTTCAACACCAACATTAAAACAAAGGACTTCTTGTTTGCTCAGAAGGTAACTCCAGCTGTGTGTGTCACCACACTCCGAGCAGAGAAAGAGTTTCCAACCAGTGTTTGGAGGAAGTTGACCAAATTTCTGGTGTCTCCTTTTAATCTTCATCACTAGTTTCAGTCTCAGGTTCAGGCTCAGGCTCTGAAGAGTCTTCAGTCTTAATCACAATCTCTAGTTGTAAAGGGTTTTCTGGATCTGAGTCCAGAGCTGGTTGTGCCCCTCCACAGCTCTCACTGTCAGCTCCTGTTCCTGCCTCTCTGGTCTCCTCCACCCCCCGTACAGTGTGTACAGGTCGTGAAATCATTGTTTTTTTTTCTTATTTGGCGCCATTCAGATGAGGGTCACGTGACCGACAGGCGCCCTATGGCTGTAGGCTAAGCCCTTGCCACTACCACTACTAGCCGCGTTTCCACCATGTAGTCCGGGTCGGTTCGTCTCGCTACGGTGCACTTTTAGCGGCGTTTCCACTGACTCATCCTGGGACAGATCCCTAAAAACCGAGACAAGCCGTCCCACTTTTTTGGGGACCCTTTCGTATGGGTGCCAGACTGAACCGATCTGCTCTCGAGAGGTGGAGCATAACACTGCAGACCGTTGATTGGTCAAAAGAATCGTCACTCACCCCGACAGCGGCTGCATTTCTCCTGGCAGCACACAGACTTCTCTGAAACGAAGCTTGATTGCACTTTGTATCAAAGAGCTACGTGAAAATCACAGAGAGGACTAAATGCTGCATGTCTTCCATCCGTGCTCTTTGTTTACTGTGTCGCGTTTTCTTCTTTGTTGGATTTAATAGCGGGGTAAGCTGCTACGGCGTTGCGCTATTGTTTACCAGCTGCAGCTTCCAGCATCCGGCTTACACGCAGCCCACCAAGAGAGGGCACAGTTTGCTGTGGAAACGCAAACGGGATCAGACTTAACTGTCCCAAACCGTCCGGAACCGTACTGAACCGACCCGGACTGCTTGGTGGAAACGCAGCTAAAATGGCCGCTATAGCCGATGTGCTTCATTTTCCATTTCAGAAACAGACGGGTGACGTCAGTGAGACTACGTCCATGTTTTATACAGTCTATGTTTCAGACCCAAGCCGTTTTTTAAACCAGGCTGTAAATATGCTTTCTGATGCCATAAAAGTCAGTTTTTATAGCTTGGTGTGCACAAACACAAGACAAAGAAAGAGGAAAGTACATTGGAAGTTGAGAAATGAAATAATCTTTTTAGTCAGTAATTTGTTTTAATTCGTCCACCCCAATGATTTGTTTGTTTTGTTTATTCACAGAAATCACATCACTACAGTCTGGCACCACTGATGCTTTAAGACTTAACACACCTAATAGATTTTTTTTGTGTTGGGTGTTTTCTCAATTATCAATGTTTCAGCCACATGAGTTGTCCTTTTTCCTTCATTTTGGATTCAGAGCTTGCTGTGGCAGTTATTTCATCTGATACCTGTGCAGCAAGTTTACATTCATACCCTCAAACTCATCCTGTTTTCTATTACACCTTGCTCACTACAAATGAAGACAGTTATATGTACATTTATAGCCACATAGGTTTATTTCAAGATTTCATTCACTTTTTAAAAACATTCAATGACACATAACTCTATAACACTGAGTACAAAGAGAATCAGCTTCATTCAGAGCTGCTGAGGAGGTGTCCCCCTAACTCCAGGTTGACATGTGAAGCTCCAAAGTCAGCTTAAGAGGAACCCTAACACCACGCTCAAAGCAGCTGAGTGTTGTCTTTCATTTGTGAACACCCACGTGTTATCAGACTAACTTTGTAACTCCTTTCCCACTATCAGATTAGCTGTGAGATCTTTCTTTGGTGTGAACAATCATGTGTGCAGTCAGACTTCTTTCCCACAATCAGAGCAGCTAAAAGGTTTTTCTTTTAAGTGAATAAGCATATGGTTGGTAACACCAGCTTTGTGGTTGAATCTTTTCCCACATTCAGAACAGCTGAAAGCTTTTTCTTTTGAGTGTAAAGCCATATGTGAAGTCAGATTATCTTTACGGTTAAACCTTTTCCCACATTCAGAACATCTGTGAAGTTTTTCATTTGCGTGAATTAACATATGTGAAGTTAGATTCCCTTTAAAGTTAAACCCTTTCCCACATTCAGAACAGCAGAAAGGTTTTTCTTTTGAGTGAACCAACATATGTGCTGCAAGATTTCCTTTCCGGTTAAATCCTTTCCCACATTCCAAACAGCTGTAAGGTTTTTCTTTGGTGTGGATAAACATATGTGCAGTCAGGTTTTCTTTACTGCAAAATTGTTTCCCACACTCAGAGCAGCTGAAAAGTTTTTCTTTGGTGTGGACAAACATGTGTTTAGTCAGATGTTCTTTTCGTTTAAATCTTTTTCCACATTCAGAACAACTGAATAGTTTTTGTTTTGAGTGAACTAACATGTGTCTTGTCAAATTACTTTTAACATTAAATTCTTTCCCACACTCTGAGCAGATGAAAGGCCTCTTTTTGCTGAGAGAAACCATATGACTGGTTTCATCAGGCTCGGGGCAATTGTGTGACTTTACAGTCTCTGCTCTTTTGTTTGTGGCAGATTTTAATCTTTTAAGACAGTCTCTGGTCTCCGTCCAGTCATCTGCCTCATCTTCAGTCCCTGATCCCGAATCTGAGGAGGCTTCAGGCCCTGATTCAATCTCTGGTTTTACACTTCTTTCTGGACCTGAGCTCCTCTCTGGTTCTGGTCTTCCACAGTCCTCTCCTCCAGCTGCTGTTTCCATATGGTCAGTTAGTCTCTGATGAAGCAGTGAGGACTCAGGTTTCTCTCCATCATTTTCACTCTTCATATGGACTGAAGGAAACAGGACCTTGGTATCAGCCTCCTCCAGTTCTTGAAGCTGCTCTCTGCCCTGACCGATCCACAGTTCCTCCTGTTCCTCTTTAATGAGTGGGAACTCATTATCCTCCTGGTCTGGATAGGGGCTCCTCTCCTGCTGCTCAGGGGGAAGCTCCTCTTTCTTCACCATTACTAGCTGAATATCTGCAGGACACAGTGAACAAATATTAAAGAGATATTAGATCATCTTCCTGATGGAAAAGCAAATCTGAAAGAAAAAACTCAGGATCTTTATTTTCAGCACTGCTGCTGAACTGTAATAACAATCTCATATACTGGACAAATGATTACAGGAGCCTCCTGCTTGTTGAGACATTGATCTCAAAGAGGAACTGAAGGTGTAGTTCACCTGTTTACAAATATCTTTTAACCAAAGATATGGATTCATATATTTTGAAGATAAGTTTAAGAAACGAGATCAATTTTCGGGAGGAGCATGTGCAGTGTTGAACACATGGGGCACGAGTATCTCTGGGAGAAGCTTTGCCCAAACAGCCTCTAAATATAAATGTAAAATGTAATTTGTACTCAAGCAAGATAAGTAACCTAAAGTGAGTAAGTTTGTTAGTGTGAAAATTCGAAGAATTGTGAAAGTTGTAGACCGTAGACCGAAAAGTTGTTATCATTGTTGGCTTCAATGGATCAGAAAATAGAGTGAGTGTGAGTATTGATTCCCATAAAAAGAGAAAAAGCCTCTTAAGCCGCGTTTCCACCATACAGTCCGGGTCGGTTCGTCTCGGTACGGTGCGCTTTTAGTGGCGTTTCCACTGACTCATCCCGGAACGGATCCCTAAAAACCGAGACGAGCCGTCCCACTTTTTTGGGACCCTTTCGTATGGGTACCAGACTGAACCGATCCGCTCTCGGGAGGTGGAGCAACACACTGCAGACCGTTGATTGGTCAAAAGAATCGTCACTTACCCCGACAGCGGCTGTGTTTCTCCTGGCCGCACACAGACTTCTCTGAAACGAAGCTTGATTGCACTTTGTATCAAAGAGTTACATAAAAATCACAGAGAGGACTAAATGCTGCATGTCTTCCATCCGTGCTCTTTGTTTACTGTGTCGCGTTTTCTTCTTTGTTGGATTTAATAGCGGGGTAAGCTGCTACGGCGTTGCGCTATTGTTTACCAGTTGCGACTTTCTGCATCCGGCTTACACACCGCCCACCAAGAGAGGGCACAGTTTGCTGTGGAAACGCAAATGGGATCAGACTTAACTGTCCCAAACCGTCCTGAACCGTACTGAACCGACCCGGACTGCTTGGTGGAAACGCAGCTAAAATGGCCGCTTTAGCCGATGTGCTTCATTTTCCATTTCAGAAACAGACGGGTGACGTCACGGTTTGGTACAGTTTAGCCTGATCCTGTTTGCGTTTCCACAGCAAACTGTGCCCTCTCGTGGTGGGCGGTGTGTAAGCCAGATGCCGGAAGCCGCAGCTGTTAAACAATAGCGCGACCCTGTAGCAGTTTACCCCGATATTAAATCCAACAAAGAAGAAAATTGTGACACAGTAAACAAAGAGCACGGGTGGAAGACATGCAGCATTTTGTCCTCTCTGTGATTGGCATGTAGCTCTTTGATACAAAGAACAATCAAGCTTCGTTTCAGAGACGTCTGTGTGCCGCCAGGAGAAACACAGCCGCTGTTAGGGTAAGTGACGATTCTTTTGACCAATCAACGGTCTGCAGTGTGTTGCTCCACATTCCGAGAGCGGATTGGTTCAGTCTGGCACCCATACGAAAGGGTCCCACAAAAGTAGGTCGGGTCGTCTCGTTTTTTAGGGATCTGTCCCGGTATAAGGCAGTGGAAACGCCGCAAAAAGCGCACCGTACCGAGACAAACCGAACCGGTCTGCTTGGTGGAAACGCGGCTTTAGAGGATGAGAAAAGGACGTGCAAGAAAAAAGAAAGACAAGAATCAACATTTGACTTCTCAATTCTCCAGAGAAGGAAGAGGGAATTAAAATACAGCAGCATCTTGTGTACATGATATCTAGAGAGGAAAGAAATGAAATAACTCTTAAAGATTTGGAGCTATAGCATTTGATCAGGGTGAAGAAGAACACTAAATATTCACGTATGATGATCATAAAGGTAGTCAAAAATGTCAAATTTTACAGGCATAATCCTGCTCAATCCTCACTTCTGAGCCTCTATACATGTGTGTCAGTGTCTGACTCAAACCCTCTCCTCAGCCTGTATGTTGATGTTTTGGTTGTGTCAGGATGAAAAAACGTGGTAACATCAGCCAATCACAGTGCGTCCAGTGTGCAAGTGACTTTGCGTGTTGATTAGCAAAAGAAAGAAGCTATCCTGAGCAGCTACGATAGCGGATGTAGCACAGAGCAAAGTGAAACCAAACCGAAACGAAACGCCAACCAGATAAAGTGTTTTACTCAGTTAGGGTGAAGCTTGGCTCGACTTTCACTCACTTTCAGGCACTTAGAAAGCAGCTTGGGATGAAGAGTGATGTGACTACGCTCCCCTGCTGGAGAGTACAGACAGCGGTCACACTAGTCCAATATAACAATAAAAGTAAAAGCCGTTATCTCTCCTGATCACAGAAAACATCACATATGCAGTTTCTCTTCTTAAAAGTGGAGGCAGGGGATTTTGCTGCAGTTGCTGGCCTTTGCCTCCTTGGGGCATTTAGGATTTCATAAAGTAATATATATAGGTTTGAACAGAGGTGGCCTGGAGTCACTGACCTCTGCCTCTTGGGGGCGTTGATCAGTCTTACTATGATGACTTATGAAGTGAGGTGCCAGCAAAACTGCCAGGAAAATAACAAGATAGGTCAGTACATTACTGGCAGCTACTGGCAGGTGCCGCAGCAGCTAGCTCTGCACGGTCCTTATGTGTGAAACCGTTGGCAATTGCCAGCAGGTCACACATGAGGCTGCCACTGCCACTTATCACACCTGCCCTTTCCCGCATACCCTACTTTTGAGTTAACTGTGAAATTGTGAAAATGAATAATGAAATGGAATAAAAGCTAAAATTTTATTCTTATTTCCATTTCTTGGAACAACACACAATAGACAAGAAGGAGGGGGTAAATCTTAAAAAAAGATTAAAAATCGCACCAGAGCACCACTAACCCCCCCCCCCCCCCCCCCCCCAAAAAAAAAAAAAAATGCTGCTGACGCCCTTGGTCTACGTTCATGAGGAAGACGGCGCTGATTTAAGTTTAATCAGGTTTGCTTTAAACTTAAAAGTACATACACGCCTGTTTGATTTTAGCACACCCTTCAGTGTCATACTACGACTACAGAAAATAATATATCACATTTTGTAGTATGTCAAAAGCGTCATCACTTTCCTCAGAAACAATTTCAAGGCCAGCTAATAACTGGGTCACAACTGGTCGTAACAGTTAGCTTGTCAGCTAGTTAGAGTTAATTCTCGCTAAAGATTGTGGCATTTCCAAGCAGCGACCTCCATTCTATAAATATAATGAATATAAGACAATGCTGAAGTGCTAAAATTTGCTGTTTCTCGAGTGTTCGCTTGAGGCTGGCTCCAAAAGTACTCGAAGTTGCATTCACACCAAGCTAAAAAAAGACGTTTTCAGAGCAGAAATTAACCTATTTACAGCCTGGTTCAAAAAACGTCTCCAGTCTGAATCGCTATTTTACTATCAGCACACACTGTACGGGGGGCGAGTTTCCGAAACATAGGAGGCTCCCCGATGGCTCATTAATATTCATAAATCTAGCGTTCTGATTCATTCTTGAAGCACCCGTTCTGATTCGTTCTTGAAGTACGTCACCCATCACACACTTCCGCGTCGGAAGTGGTAGTCCGCATTGCACTCGCGTACATACACTCAAGCCCAAAATTATTCATACCCCTGTAAAATTGTCAAATACAAGGGATTTCTTTATTTTTTTCACTCACAAATTAGTATTTCACGACAGGTTTTACTTAGATAGGACACTGTACTGTACACTGACTGTAGCTGCTGGTCTTTGTATCACTGGGAATATGAATAATTTTGGACAGTGTGATTTTTTGTTTTCACCCTGTTAAAGATGTTTATGTATATTTTCTACCTAAAAACAAACTGGTTATGACTTCAAACTTTCTTTTGTGTATCTAAGTAAAAACTGTGCTGAAATACTAATTTGTGAGTGAAATAATAAAGAAATCCCTTGTATTCGACAATTTTACAGGGGTATGAATAATTTTGGGCTTAAGTGTATGATACTTCCAGAATAATCGCACTATTTATAATTTAATTTATACTTATCTTAGATTGATGTCAATACCAACTTTATACCCATTTATACTTTAATTTAACTTTCTTTATACATTTATACTTATCTTAGACTGATGTCTATACCAATTTTATACCCATTTATACTTTTACTTTATTTATACTTATCTTGGACTGATGTCTCCCGCCTCACGCCTGCTGCTCTCCCTGCACTGTCAGCCTTGCCCTCATGCTTATACAGACTGTAAGCTTTGTTGTAAAATGTGACTAAATTTGAACAATAATGTGCTGTTTTTGTGATACAATAAATTACTACAAAAAGCAATGCACCATGGGAGAAAGAGCTGCCTCCAAAAATGAATGACAGCACATTCACAATTTGTTGTAAAAAAAAAACAAAACAAAACAAACAACACAACTTAACTATGAACAGCAGTACATCACAGCGATTTATTTCTTAGAATGGCTGCCACCCAGGGCCACCCCATCAGCCACACACTGAGACAATGAATGCGGTGCTGGTCTTTTAGGCAGCACACCACCCCCTTCCTTAACCTTGCCGTACCCATGTTCCCTCCGGACTCTTTTAGGTGGCCGTCCTGTTTGGAGGGCACGTCTGCCACCCAGTGGGGCCTTCCGCCTTGCCACAGCAGTGGGTTGCACACCAATTGATGTGCTCGTTTGTAAACATCTCCTCGATCTTAACTTCAGAAGTTTTACAGTTGTGTTTGTAGCAGCTCTTGTATGGAGTCTCTCTTTTCCGAAGGAAAAGCATGCAGAGATCAAGCCACTGTCAGTCTTTATTTTCTTGTAGCTGGAGAGAAGAGTTTGAATTGGAGCCTCAAACATTTCATCCTCTCTCAGCTTCTGAGCTAACTCCTCAAACATAGCTTTGAGGCCAGCCTCCAGTTCCTGTTTGCCCCCTGCTCCAGTTGCTGAAGCTTCCCCAGCGATAGACCCAGCTCCCTCCTCTGGTTCATCCCCACAGGCTTCGTCCTCTGGCTCACCTTTACCGATTCTGTGCTCTTGCTCACCCCCAGCCGGATGGACATCAGCTCCCTGTTCATGGTTTCCTATTTTGCAAGGAAACAGAGTACAAAGTTGTTGAGGTCACGTGTGTTGGAACACGGAGGAGGAGGAAGATTCTGCTGTTCATGTTGTCACAGTTCCCTGATGAGTCTATGAAGACCAACTCGCCACTGTGACAGACCTGTTTGTGTACGCGTTTCATCAATGGACTGCAGACAGCAACTACAGTGTTTGAGCCTTCTGTGCAGATCTTGGCACAGGTCTCTCCCTGCTCCTCATTGTAGGCCTCAACTCGTTTGTGGAGGTCTTCCCACATCCTTTCTCCAGATGAAGCACCATATTCCCTCTCGAAGATCTTGTAATATACTCTGTAATGAGAGAGATTAAAGGAGTTATTAACCAAATGCCAATCAGCTATAAAAATAACTAAAAACAAATTTAATTGCCCTTATAGTTTAAGTTTCTTTAAATTAAATATTCAATGTATATTTTTTAAAGTTTAGTCAGTGAAATCAAGCCCCCCTCACATCCAAATTACATCCTGCATATAATTCTACATTTATTCAAACTCCCAACTCCGACTGTTGGGGCATGCTGCTGAGGTTGGCATGGCGAGTATTGTGATGGCATCGGAGGTCAACCTAAGTAGATACAAAAAGCTTCAATACACATATAGGAAACAAAGCAGGGTGGAGGATTGGCAAAAGACTGCGAGGCTCTGATGTGTACTGTAAATCTATTAAAAACCCTTTATTGGAGATACAAACTGAAAATGTACACATCAGAGCACCTCTGGCTGCCTTGCCAACTGCCTTTCAGCCTTTTCATCATCTTCATCCCTGCTTAGTTTGCTCGATCTAATGAGATTGACATCATGTTCAAGACAGTATGGCAAAAAACTATTCAAACATTCATAAAAACAAATAACATTCATCATCATTAATGGTCCTTACTCTGTACTCCTTGACTACAGCATTCTTGCCAGGATATGTTTTTGCTTTACGCCAGATGGTTTGTGTGGTATCCTGAAAGATCTTAAGCCACGTCTGAAGATCGTCTCTGGTGCTCAGCCTAACCTTCAAGGTGCATTTGAAGTCACCAGGCCGCTCCAACGTCTTGTATGAGCACACAATGTGTTCATAGCCCTCAGGATAGGGTAGCTGTATAGAGTTAAAAGTATAATTTTACAAATTTCATAATGAAAACAACACTAGCTTTAATAGCAGAGCTGCCTGCGAACAACGAAGAATTCTAGGTTTCAAACACAATCCAACAATTGCATTTACCAGTAAGGGGAGTGCCTTTTTCCTTTATCTGCAAGCTTGGGGATTGCTGTTACGCAGCTTCCTAAAATATTTTATGGTGTGCATTAGTGCACTTATTTACCTCATTAAAGGCCCATACCTGCATAACCTGATATTAATGTACTTTCTTAGCAGTTTATTTCTAAACAAACCTCAAGCAGAAGCTCTGAGATGTCCCCAGCATCTTCCTTCTGACAGAAGTGGCACCACTTAACTCCCATACTCTAGTGTAGGCTGAATCTGTAGATGGGATGAAAATTTTTACATTTGAGGAACATTGTATTAGTTACAGATATATTTCTACATTTGTTATAGAATTGTGTGTATCACATTCACCATATTTGCATTTTAAAAACATATATGCCAAGCACTTGTACACATGATAAGGACATCAGGTTTGACTTGTCATAAGGATATGTATAACCAAGTAGCATATCTTCCCAGTTTAAAATGAATTTTTACAGGGAACCAATTTAAGCTGAGATTCACAGTCAAAAATCTAACATGGTTTTTACTTGTAACTGGAGCCTCCACACCCTCAACTAGAACTGAAGAAGCCTTTCGGATGAGAGGCGAAACGTCTTCAAGCAAAATTTATGTCCAGTTGACCTGATTTTATTACACTTGGATTAACTGGAGCATTGTTTACAAGTTCACAATGCATCTTGCTAGCTTGAACTTGAGTTTTTATAGGTGACCAATTTAAGATGAGATTCTGCCATATAAGTAATTAGCAAAATTTAATTTCCACAGATTTTTAAAGAAGAAAGGTTTAACTTACATCAGTTTAGGACCCTCGATGAAGATGCCGCTCTTCCACACACAAAAATTGGCGGGAGTGGACGAATGCAATAAGGACTACAACTCCCAAGTCAACCTTCCAGCGATAGGTGACGTACTTCAAGAACGAATCAGAACGCTAGATTTATGAATATTAATAAGCCATCGCGGAGCCTCCTACGTTTCGGAAACTCGCGTGCGGCGGTGAATTTTTTTCTAACTCGGCTGTTCAGAGCATACTAAGATCGCAAGCTCGCCCAATCAGAGGCTCAGCTCAGGGTCACGTGTTCGACAGGCGCCCTATAGCTGTAGGCGAAGCCCTTGCCACTACCAATATGGCCGCTATAGCCGATGTGCTTCATTTTCCGTTTCAGAAACAGACATGGGCATTTCCCACAATCTTCCTGACTTCTTAACCCCCACACATGTAAACACAAGCAGCTGTGTGACTCTGTGTTTATAATCTGTATTGTTTAAACGGGAAACTACATTAACCCACTTTCTTCAAACAGCAAACCGAGGTTAGATTAGACATTTCCAGAGAAACTTAACGTTCTGGCATGAATTAAATCTATTCTTTTCTTTCTTCTATGAACCTCAGCTTCTTACTTGATTTTCCGAAACATTGTCACACACATTTTTAGGAACCAACCTGCTCTGTGCAGCTTTATCTCAGGGATGAAAATCACATCAAGTACTTTTCTTTGGCGCTGGAGCTCCTCTTCGTATCCGGAAGTTGTTCTTCTTTCTCCCAGGTCTCTGAGCCACCACTCCTTTAAGTTTCTGAAATCCGGACGTCTTCTCACATCTAAGAGTCAAAAAAGAAAAAGAAGACTAAACGCTGCTGTCTTTATCTCGGAACATTTCATGAGTTTACTGACGGGAAACCTCTTCTTCTGGTTGCTTTGATTGGCGGATAACAACGAACTCAAATCCGCACTACCGCCACCTCCTGGTGTGGAGTCTGTATCAGTAGAATAACACTAACAACACTCCCTCCTTTCCTCTTCATATGCCCTGCACTCAAACAATACATGATGAACTGATTCAGTCTGCTCAAAGTTTATACATTTTCCTGTTTGATGTTATTCCATGTGGCCAGAAATGTTGTGTTTGCTCTCTTTGTCCTCTTTCTCTCTCTGGCCCAATCTCAATGTCTGCACTCACTCACTGACCATTTTCCAAACCACTTACTACAGCGCCTACTGATTTGTCCGAAATTCAGAATGTAGTAGGTAATATTTGAAAACTTGCAAAAATTCACAAATATCATAGTAATTTGGGAAAATTTCTCAGTATGCACCGGGCCAGTCCACCTAGCAATAATGCATGGTGCTCTCACTGTTCGTCTTCCATTTCAGTTTATTAAAGGTGGGTGGCACTCATGTTTAGGTGAATGCCGACTGGACTGAGTGGGCATTACAGCTACAATACAACAACACTAACGTAGTATATAATATAATGGAATTACGTAGATGTTTTGATTCTATATGTACTTGTCATGTAGTATGTTTTGTGCTTAGGACAGACCCAATGTGAAGGGGTGATCTCAAGTCTCAAGGTTGTCACGACCCAGACCTTCAAGGTGAATTATCAATATGTAGCACCACATCACCATGTTCTATGGACTGCTTACAGCTGACAGTCTCAGAGGGTATCTTTGAAGTCACAATTATGCAATCTTGTTTGTCGCAATATATACATATATATATATATACTCTAACACTGCTCGGAGTGTTAAAGGATGAAAGCCACATACATTCTAAAAAAAAAAAATTCAATAATTCCTAATGCTGCTCAGGCGAGCTCCATGATGACATGCAGACATGAGAAGTGGCAAATTATTTTGACATATTGGCTACATTAATTATCTGAGGGCATTTTTTTTATTTGTTTATTGATGTCTGTTTTTTTTTTGTTTTTTTTTGATTGGGCTATTAGAGTATACTCACCACAGGGTGTCACTAGTTTCTGGCATCACTACTTAAGGGTTAACCCTTCTATGATGTTCGGGTCAAATCAGACCGATTTACAACTTCATTCAAACATAAAAAAATCAATTTTTCCTTTGATCGCCTCAAGGTCTTATGATATCCTCCACACCAGGCATTTGAATATAAAAAAATTGCTGATTACCACTTTCATTGAATTTTGACTGGTCCAATCAACTTTGAAACACCTGTGGTGTCCCCGGTCAAAAATGACCGGCATAGAAAATGAATGGGTAATACTATATTATATTCATCCATTAGATGGGAAAACATCCATGCACACACACACACACACACACACACACACACACACACACACACACACACACATATATATATATATATATATATATATATATATATATATATATATATATATATATATATATATATATATATATATATATATATATATATATATATATATATATATATATATGTCAAAATGAATGGGTAATACTATATTATATTCATCCATTAGATGGGAAAACATCCATGCACACACACACACACACACACACACACACACACACACACACACACATATATATATATATATATATATATATATATATATATATAAAGAGAGAGAGAGAGAGAGAGAGAGAGAGAGAGAGAGAGAGAGAGAGAGCTGACTACTCATGTTGATTTTTCTGTAAACTTGGTCCGTTTGGATAATTCTTCTAATGTTCAGTGTTCAATTTTTTGTACATTGACTGCATTCATAAATGTTCACTATGAGTTGGAGACATTGTTTACATCATTGGAAGGGTGTTAAATAAAATCTGGTGATAATTATGCTTGAATGATGTTTTTTTGTGTTAATATAAGGCTGCTCCACAGAATGAACAAACTCTAGACTTCAAGAAGATGGATACATTTCCCAAAGGACAAACTTTGCAGGGCTGCACAGTTCTGTGATTGGAGAGAATTTAAACTCTGTTTTTGGACAAAGAGTAAAAAGACAGCAATTGTTGTTTTGCACATGTTGGATTTATAGACATGGAGACTGGCCACCCCCTGTGGTAAAACTAAACTAACCGAATACAAAAAACAGATTCCAGATTCCAGATTTAAAGACAATCAGTGCAGAGGAATGGGCCAAGATCACACCTGGGCAGTGTGGGCGATTAGTTAAAAACATACAAGAAGCGTCTGGAAACGGTAATTGCAAACAAAGGCTTCTCCACTAAGTATTAGATGAGTCTCAGTTATAAAAGTAATACTTCTTTCCCGTGTTATTGTACTTAATTCCACATAATCATTATTTGTGGACCTGAACGTTGTGATTTCTTTTCATGTGTGGATTATCTGAGTTAATACCAATGTCTGGTAGAAATTTTGTTTGAATTGCATCTTTGGAAATGAATGTGATGAGAATAAAGTTGACGCATTTAATACTTGATTTCCCCACTGTACATGTCACTTTCTATTAAGAGTAGGCTGTCCCACCCCTTCAAAGTTTCAATTCTAAAAAAAAAAAAAAATTAAATTATTACTTTTTTTTTTTTTGCCAATTTCCTAAATACTGTATTTTAACTGATCTATTTGTTTTCTATCAAAGGGAATTTTTCATTCCAATTTTGTATGTCACAACTGAAACACAAAGATTATTAGTCTGTAAACCGGTTTTGGTTTTAGCCACACCTCCAGAAACTTCAAGAAGTGATATAACCTTTCATAATTTGGTTCTCATGCATACCCCTTAGGGTATGCAAGGGCATGTAGGTACACAAGATTAAAAAATGTATTATCAAGAAATAACAACCAAGCAAAATTCCTTTAAAACTATTTATTCAATCAACGTGTGAATCCTATATAAGTTCAAGTTTATGAACTGAATATATCATATCCAATAAACATGGGTAGTGCAGCGCTATGTTTTGTCTTTTTTTCCCAACCCAAAAAACACATTTCATAGGGGGTACAACACTGAAAAAATTTAGAGAACCGCTGTTCTAGGATACTTGGATTTTTTTCCGAATCCCCAATGATGAGTTGTGATGGAGCTGGTGTTTTGCTGTGGATGCCGTGCTGTAGATGGGCGGCAAATGTCTGAAAGCGCAACGGGGCACTGCCATCTGTACCCACAGGGGGGTACCCCGCAGCCTGTGGATGGGTGACATTCTCAGAGTTTTTCCTAATCATGGCCTCTTTTAGCAGCCACAAACAAATTCTAAAAGTACAGAATAAAAGAATTACATATAGAAAGTTAAAATTAGTTCAAAGTCTGCGGCAGGAGTGTAGCAAAAGTCACGTGTGAGAATACATCCAATGTAGTGGCCAGATATTCACAGACCACACACCTCCATAGTGATGAATGTATTTACTGACCTGTCTATGCTTTCAGATCAGTTTACGCAGCTGCAGATGTATTTTACATATATGTGGATCTGACTACACACACACACAGTTTATCTTACACACAAACAGATTTTTTTTTAAAAATAGACACTGTTTATTTTACACACATTCAGATTTTGTTTTCACATTTAAGTAAGTAGTTACACACAGACAGATTTCCTTTACCGATTTGTGGATCTGGTTACACACACAGATCGAAATACACATTTGTAAATAGTTTTGCTGCATTGCTGGCCCCATACAAGTAGTCAATTAATCAATCAGACTTTATTTACATAGCATTTCTCACACACACAAAATGGTCACAGGAAGTGTTGGACATAAAGAAAATTAAAAACATAGTGACCCGACAAGCCCCCATAAAAACGCACATCAACACACAAC
This sequence comes from Halichoeres trimaculatus, assembly GCF_033239565.1. Taxonomy (NCBI): domain Eukaryota; kingdom Metazoa; phylum Chordata; class Actinopteri; order Labriformes; family Labridae; genus Halichoeres; species Halichoeres trimaculatus. The sequence continues at coordinate 7,579,459 of NW_027437191.1, read as the reverse complement.
TCTCCACCCTCAAACCACCAACCCACATCCCCACCCAACCCACACTCCCTAGTTCATGAGAAAAGCACAACATATTTAAAATGAACTGAGGAACTGCAGAAACACTATCTGGAGACTTTAATAAGGAAACACTGAAAGTCAAATAAGATGTTAAAACTCAAGATAAGAAAATAAAAGAACCAAGCTAAAAGAAACAATATGTTAAAATATTTAAATAAGATGTAAAATTTAAACTCCCGTGGGCTGTCAAACACAGAGTGGCAGGACAGCTAAAAACATAATTGATATTCAAAAGAGTTTAAATCATCAAATCAAATGTCTTTAATACACCCTCTCCTCTTTTGTCTTTTCCCAAAGAATGGGTAAAAAGAAATCGTAGGGGGTGAGGCTTCAAGCAGTGTTACAGAACCATCAGTGCTGAGCCATGTTTCAGTTAAAAAACATAAAATCAATATTATCATCTACAATCAGGTCATCAATAAGAAATCTTTGTTAAGAAGAGATCTCATTCTTAAAATGCCATTCGTCATGTTGGTTGGGTGTGGCCAGACATAATGACTTTGATGCTAAGACACTAGATGGTGCTAAAAAGGGTGAGGAAATCATAACTTTTACTGTGCCCTCTGATTGTTGCAGGTGATTATTGGCCTCCTCCTCAGAAGAGGGAAAATTTTTCTGTGGATGAATGATATGGGTCTCTGTGTGGTTCCTTTTGATGCAGTTTGCCACGACAACCCAGGCTTCCTTTTAAAATGGGATGGAGCTCACTAGTACCTTGGGTTTGGCTCTTTGTCTTACCAAGCAGTCATCAGAAACAGTCCTTTATTTATGAACAGTCATGTGTTGTCAGATTTCTTTTCTGCTGAAATCTTTTCTCACAGTCAAACGAGCTGTGAGGTTTATCTTTTCTATGGACAATCATGTGTAAAGTCAAATATCTTTGTATTTTAAATCCTTTTCCACATTCAGAACAGCTATAAGGTTTTTCTTTTGTGTGAACATACCGATGTTTATTCAGATTTCCTATGAGGTTAAATCCTTTCCCACATTCAGGACAGCTGTGAGGTTTTTCTTGCGTGTGAACAAACATGTGTGCAGTCAGATTCTGTTTTCGAGCAAATCCTTTCCCACATTCAGAGCAGTTAAAAGGTTTTTCTTTTTTGTGAACATACAGATGATTATTTAGATTTCCTAAGAGGCTAAATCTTTTTCCACACAACGAACAGCGATAAGGTTTTTCTTTTGTGTGAACAAATAAATGTTTATTCCTGTTTCCGATGTGGTTAAATCCTTTCCCACATTCAGGACAGCTGTGTGGTTTTTCTTTGGTGTGAACAAACATATGTTGAGCCAGATTCTCTTTTCGGTAAAAGTCTTTTCCACATTCAGAACAGCTTAAATGTTTTTCTTTTATGTGCATTACCATATGTCGAGTCAGATCTCCTTTTCGAGCAAATCCTTTTCCACATACAGAGCAGCTGAAAGGTTTTAATTTTGAGTGTGTTACCATATGTGACGTCAGATTTGCTTTTAGACTAAATCTTTTACCACAATCAGAACAGCTGAAAGGTTTTTCTTCGGAGTGAACATCCATATGTTTTGTCAGAAGTCCTTTTCGAGCAAATACTTTTCCACACTCTGAGCAGCTGAATGGTCTCTTTTCTGTCAGAGAAACCACACCATTAGTCTTAGCAGGTTTGGGACAACTGTTATTTGACTCTACAGTCTGTGCTTTTTTGTTTGTGGTAGATTTTAATCTTTTAGGACAGTCCCTGGTCTCCGTCCAGTCATCTGCCTCATCTTCAGTCCCTGATCCAGAATCTGAGGAGGCTTCGATCTTAACCTCAATCTCTGGTTGTAAATTTCTTTCTGGACCTGAGCTCCTCTCTGGTTCTGGTCTTCCACAGTCCTCTCCTCCAGCTGCTGTTTCCATATGGTCAGTTAGTCTCCGATGAAGCAGTGAGGACTGAGGTTCCTCTTCATCATTTTCACTCTTCATATGGACTGAAGGAAACAGGACCTTGGTATCAGCCTCCTCCAGTTCTTGAAGCTGCTCTCTGCCCTGACCAATCCACAGTTCCTCCTGTTCCTCTTTAATGAGTGGGGACTCATTATCCTCCTGGTCTGGATAGGGGCTCCACTCCTGCTGCTCAGGGGGAAGCTCCTCTTTCTTCACCATTACTAGCTGAATATCTGCAGGACACAGTGAACAAATATTATTGAGATATCAGATCATCTTCCTGATGGAAAAGCAAATAGGAAAGAAAAACGCAGGAAGTTTATTTTCATCTCTGCTGCTGAGCTGTAATGACAATCTCATATACTGGACAAATGATTACAGGAGCCTCCTGCTTGTTGAGACATTGATCTGAACGAAGAACTGAAGGTGGAGTTCACCTGTTTACACACATCTGTTAACCAAAGATATGGATTCATATATTTCAAAGGCATATTTAAGAAACTACATCATAACTTAGGAGGAGTATGTGCAGCATTGAACACATGGTGCACGAGTATCTCTGAGAGAAGCTGTGCCCAAACAGCCTCTAAGTAAAAATGTACAATGCCATTTTCCTCAAGCAAGATGAGTAACCTAAAGTAAGCCTGAGTTTGAGTTTTTATGAAGGGTGCTGACAAATGCATGGAATTACAGACCACAGAGGCCAGAGATAGAGAGTAAAAGAACAACACAGAGACACCTGACAGTGACAATCAGCTCAATGAGGTTCAGCGATAAAGATGCTGTCAATGTTGGTTTCAATTGACCAGAGAGTAAACTCAGTTGAATCAAAGTTGAGTTGCTGAACAAGAAAAAAAAGAATTTATTGGTTTAATGTGCATAAGCAAAGTTTGAGTAGTGATTCCTGTAAAAGAGGAGAAAGAGCTTGGAAACTTGGAGGATGCACAAAATACACATACAAGAAAAAATGAGAGAGAAGAATCAACATTTGACTTCTTAATCCACCAGAGGAGGAAGAAGGAACCAAACTAGAGAAGTTGCATTTCCTTGCAGCAAATGCGTTGAAATGCTGAAGCTGAAGAAGGAAAAAGTGAACAAAGCTGAAAATGTGATAGAAAAGTGCTAAATAGTAAAAAAAAAAAATGCACTGACAAATTGGAGTGAAGAAGGAGGCTAAATTGACGAGCCAATGAAAGGGAACGTGTCGCTGTTGTGGGCTGGGCCGAATCAAAGTCCAGGGCTGTTTTTCAGTCCCAGCAGCCACTGGTCCCTGCCCACTTGAAGCTGACAAACTTGTGCTAACAAAACTCAACCTCTGAAACCGCTGATTTATTGAACTTTAGTGGGCACTTTTCTATGAGCACATATGTGTTGAGGCACAAAATGCATTCAGCACTTTTACTTGTTAAATGGTCGACATACCTGAATGTTACTTGAAGCACTTAAAGTTATTGTTATTGTAGATTTTTTTTAATTCTTTGCACTTTTTTGTATTTGCAGAAAATTGGTGGCACTACCAGATACAGACAGACCTGGTCAAAATCTAAAGAACAGTTGAAAAATTGCTAGAATATACATTTTGCACCTTTGGACCTTAAGGAGGTTTTAAGTAGAGCTACAATATGCAAAAGCAAGAAGGGGGGGTGCAAAAAAAACATTTGGAATTTGGAATTTAAAACAAAAAAAAACACAAAAAAATGAATAATAGATAGTTTATCAGCTGATCTAAAGTTTAAGACCACAGGCTGTTAAAGCCAAAATCTGCTCAAAATGTTCATTTTCTGTCAGGCATTCACACAGTCATGTCCTCCTGATGGCTAAAGCTAAGAAGCTGTCTCTTCCTGAACCTGGTTGGATTAACGAGCTGCATAAGCAAGGCCTCTCACAGCGTGCCATTGCTGCTGAGGTTGGACACAGTAATGGTGCGGCCACACCGAACACGAATTTGCGGCGCGATTACATACAAAGTCAATGCAAAGACGCGTTTAGCCGCCGATTCGCCTCGGGCGGCGCATTTGGAGCGTTCACACGTTTGGGTGGTAGACACGAATTCGCTCGAGTTCAAAATATTCCCCCACGACGTCATTGTTCTGACAACGTTGGGGGGGCAATTGCCGCCTGCTCCGGCTCTAACTCCGCCGGAGGATGGAGGAGAAAACAATCTGTGTGGTGTGTCATCATCCGGAGTTATACGATACGATGTGTGTACTCTACAGACTGGAAAAACAGGAGCAGGCTTGGTTGAAAGTCTCTGAGGAGACAGGTTTTGAATGTAAGTTCTGTAAACATTCGTTCCCAGCTGGATTTGCCTGCACGGGCTATCACTGAGTCCGACTGTGTTTTCCTCAGTGGAGTTTTGAGCCTGATAGAGAGGAGGGAGGAGCGGGGCAGGGGCAGAGCCAGGGGAAAAGATGGAAGTTCTCTGTGCTCCTCTCTTTCCTCCACCCCTTCAGTATCCCCAGGAGGACCTCCGGGAACATGGGTCGGGGGTTCGGGTGGTTAGGGGTTCGGGGGGTCGAGGATGAGATCGTAGGGAACAGCCAAGCAGGGCTGGTGGATTACCAGGGAGAGGCAGCAGGCCTTGATTGTGATCTCCAAAGCTTTCACACACTCTCCTGTCATGCTTTGGAAACCACAGCTCATTGTTTTTCAGCTGCTCTTTTGGACTTTCGGTCTTTAAATGAACGAGCTCTCTACTCCACATGCGCAGTACCGCGCTAACGCGCGTTCGCCCCTCAGCTTGTCAAAAAAGTCCAGCGGCGAGACTCGGGCGTTCACGCGGCGCGTGACAGGCCATTCGTGCGAGTTAATTCGTGTGTTCGCGTTTAGTGTGGCCGCAGCATAAGACAGTCATTCTACATTTTTTAAAGATCCTGAGCATTATGGAACAAAAAAGTCAAGTGGTAGACCCAAAAAAATACACAAGGCCCTTACTGGTGCAGACTGCAGCGCAATAACCATTAGACGGCATCTGTGGGAAAAGGGTTTCAAAAACAAAAAAAATCAAAGACCTTGTCTTCTTCAACGCCACAAAACTGCCAGTTTAGTATGGAATGAATATCCTATCTTAAATCAAGAGCATTTTTAATTGTTTTGAGAGCAGTATTTTTTTGATTTCATGCCCAGATTTTGTGATATTGTCTCTCAAAACTCTGCCCTTGCGCTCAAATTTGCTCTGCTCATGCTCAAACTGTCTCCTCGTGCTCAGTTATAATGCTGCGCGTGCTCAAACTGTGTCCTTTGCTCACAGATCTCCGTCTGCTCTCAAATTTTTTGTGGATCAACCAATAGAAGGCTGACTAGTATTGACCAATCATATTATCCCTGTTTGTTTACGGGTGTATTCGCTGTTCGTAACAGAGTGTCACATACGGGCAGGCACTCTTTCAACCTGGTTTATCAAATAAATAAATAATAAAAAATAAATAAATAATAAAAAATAAATAAATGTGCTTTCTTAATTTTTTTTTTGTTCACTATTGGAATCAAATATCATTGAATAAATAAACGAGCACCCGCGTTTTTCACTGAAATAGCTATATTGTGTAGTCATAGCTGCATGACACAGCACTTGTTGCGGTGTGCTGGTGGAGAAAACAGTGATACCATCATGATGCTAGCGGGACAACAGCTCTCAGGCAAAAATGGACCCCAAAGTCAAGGAAATCAGGCCTGTGTTTTAAATTCATTTTAATGAAAACAATATTGGGCTGTGCACTGAATAATATATGAACAATTGGAGGGTTACTGTTTTTTTCCAGTTTCTTTGAAATTTACTAAACTGAAGGTAAAAAGGTGACGATTAGCAAATAATTTATTTGAAATTAAATCACAACCCACCACAAAATGTTTTTCGAAGTATCCCAACATTTCTGGTATTTCCAGAGGAGCAGGTGATAAATAGTTGCTTATTTCTTGAATACAGAAGTTAGCTTCATTGTTTCCTCTAATATTTACCTTTGGAATGTTAAGTGAATAATTAAGTTTCCCAATAAGCAGTTGATAGTTAGCTATTTGTTATTTAATTTCACCAAGTTCTTTAGCACCGCGTTTGTTGATATGCATAATTGAGATCTCATACAAAACGATAAACCTTTATGATTAGGCCTATAATATTTTACATGATACAACTGAAGGCTTCAGATGTGATATTCACCAAGAGTGGGTTGGGAATTGGCCTTCCCTGATTGTGATAGACGCTGAGAGTACAGGCGCACTGCAAAACAGAATCTGATCAGAAGTTATGTGCTAATTTTCACCAAATCCTTCAAAACTTCAGGAGTAATTTCAAAGGAATAAGAAAAAACTTTGTCTAATTATTACCTAAGTGCGATGAAATTTGCGGACCTCTAAAGTAAAGTGTTACCAAAATATCTACTCACATTTCATCTCACAAACAATAATGCTTTAATTGCTGCAATGATGCATTCACACACATAGCGGTGTTGCTGTTCATTTGTAAATTTTGACACTTATCTGGCTCCATGTAAATATCCACTTCTCACTAAATAAATTAATCTCAAATACCACCAGACCAGTGGAGGGCAGTAAGACACAACGGAGACCAGTCAGCAAAAAATGACACCATCTAAGAAAAAGACAAGCCGCCATATTTATGTGAAGCACCACAGCTAGCCTGTTAGCATGGATGATATGCAGCCTGTGCTGGTTCTCATTGTGATTCATAGCACTGCTGGTGGATTTGTTTACACTTACGAGCAGACAAACGGGAATGACAAAGCCTTTACCGGCCAAAACCGAAACGGGGCCACTCTGCTGTAGACCCGAGTTTCTGCTCAAGAATGAGACGGAGCTCTTTGATTGACGAGTTAAAGTGGGATGAATCCTCCTCAAACATTTTGAGGTTATCAATGAAGTTTTATCTGATGAGGATAGTCTGGCATAAACCGAGCCGGGAAGGTAACACGCAGAATCACTGAGACAAATGTTAAAACCTGGAAAAACAATTCAGCAGATAAAGAGAATTCATTAATAATTTGCCAGTGGCTTTTATCTGGAGTCGGAGCAGCCATTTGTTTTGCTCGGTGTGCTGATATTTGGTGTACGATCTGTTTTTTTTTCAACACAGAAAATTTGCTTCACCTTCTTCTCGACACAACACATTTACATTGAGTTATATTTTCCACATTTCCAGGGTAATTTATAGTGGTACTTGGCCAAATCTTATCAGGTCTTATGTCTTTGAACCTTAGCTGTTGGCTCGATTCCAACAAAACATTATCATACACATTTCCAAGAACCAACCTGCTCTTTGCGGCTTTATCTCAGGCACTAAAATCACATCCAGTAGTTCTCTTTGGAGCTGGAGCTCCTCTTCGTATCCAGTTGGTGTTCTTTGTTCATCCATGTCTCTGATAACCGAAGTGAGCAGCCGACGCTCGAATTAATCTCTAAGATCCTGAAATCTGGTCGTCTCCTCAAATCCATGAGTCAAATGAGGAAAAACTTAAAGCTGATGTTATTTTTTAAAGGTGGTTTTTCGAGTTGGTTGACGGTGTGTTTCTCCGAGACTCGAAGACGTTAACCTTATCTTCTTCTTCTGTAGGGTTTGTAGGTAGTTGGCGTCCGCATTCGTTGTATTACCGCCACCTACTGGATGAGCTTACGAGCACCAAGATGTTATGCGTTTGGATGTCGTGCTCCCAGTCATAACACCACCGGGAAAAAAACAGTCAGTGTTCTAATTTCATTGCTGAGCACACATACAAAGTCAAACACCCTGAACAATACTTTCCTCAAGCTCCTCCACGGTAACTCTCCAGTCAGTAGTGGAGAATTGTAGATTTTTGTGGTACAGTTTTTTATTGAGGCCCATAGAGCTACAACACACTATCCAAAAATGAAAAGGCAGTCTTTTGAAAGCCTCATTCGTTTCAATAGATGACATGCATTGTGGCCCTCGAGTATCCATGTGTTTTTGAAATATAAATAAATAACTTGCTGTTATATACCTACTGTTATGGTACAGTGTTGCTTTAAGGAATTGCACCCAAAATATCTTCCAAAAAATATTTTGAAAATTTCTTTGGATTATGTTTATTTGTCTAACTTAGACAAAAAAATATGCCTTTTATTCCCCAACTGGAATCATAATCGGTGCATTGTTTCGTTATAAATTATTTAATAGACTGAAGTACGCCATCTAGTGTCTCAAAGTGGTTATAGCAAAGCTTTGAGCCATAGCCATTAGCCTGCATGTAACTTTTCTTTTCTTTTTTCTTTTTCTTTTTTTCTTTTTTTTTTTTTTCCCATGTCACCGTTTCTTTCTTTTATTTATTTATTTTTTTATATGAAAGGGATGTCACTGAATTGAAATTTTTCCTCGGGGATCAATTAAGTTTTTTTAATTCTGAAAACATTGAGTTTTTAGTATATGACAATTGGTGTCTTTAGTATTGTATACAGAGCGTAAATGTAATATGTCTCTGTCAGGTGCGTAGCTATCATTAGGCAAACACAGGCAATTGTCTGGGGCCCCAAGATTTCCAGGGGCCCCGAAAGATCACATAAAATCTGATTAATGAAGTTTTCTTCGAATTAAAGCAGTTATCATTTTTTAAGTCTTACTTCACCCACTTGACAATACATCAAAATGCTTCCTTTTTCATGATTGTACAGATTTTTAGCAAATGCATTTAGTTGTGTTATGTTACCGGGTACACGATTAACACTGTCTAATACTTTGATTCTCAGAATGAGACAATGGACCCAGTGGAAAGCCAGTCTAGCTCTGAGGATGAGGATATGGAGGGCCTCTATGACTGTTGCCTTGGGCCCCCAAAAGCCTAAATATGTCCCTGGTCTCTGTGATGAAAGTTGAAATTCTGGTTTAAAACTGGAGTTATATCGATGTATGCTAACCGCTAACATTTAAAAGCAATCTCCCATACACGATAGCACTGAGCTAGCACATTTTTTTTTTCTACATCATTTTTAGTACATTAGGAGATGTATAACATGTTGAACGTATGGGAATCTAGTGTGAAAGAGTCATGTACATGTCTTTGTGTGTTAAGTACTTCTGAAGTAAAACTTCAAGCAGAAAATCCTGAATCAGAGTAGCAAAAAGACTAAAGGTGTCCACGGATTGAACCATTGTCACTAATTCTCATTAGGAAATAATTACTGATAGCTACATTTAGCCCAGAACTTCTAAAAGTAGACCGCAATGAATATTCGCCACTATATATCATGAATCTGGTATTAAAACGATTGAGGAGATGAAAACAGTCGAGATAAGTACAGAGATCCAGAAATCGGGTTAAACAACAGCCTACTGCAATAGAAGAACGGCGGACTCGATTTCTTTTATTGTGAAGGTCGGATGAGTGCCATTAACGACTGGTTTAACATCCGGGTCTCGGGGGCTCTCCCTGGCAAAGCACAGTTATCAGGATGTGCCAATGTTTTCAGGAACAGAGTCGTCATAGAAAAGACATCAGGGTTTAGTTTCCACGACCCTCTTCGACTCTTAGACGTGTGGAAAATGTCCGTGTTTCATGGTCGTAAAGATATCATCAGACGGAGGCCGCCCGCTGTGGTTAACAAAGACTTGGCAGAGAAAACAACACCATCTGGATACGAAGAGGAACTCCACAGACAAAGAAATGAGCTGGATGTGATTGTTACACCTGGGGAAAAGCTGCAGAGAGCAGGTGGGTTTCTTCACTCTACTGTTTAGTAGCCGTTTAGTGACCATTTTTGTCAACTGGATTTTACGTGTCTGCTGTGGCTGTAGTGAGGACACTGTGTCTGACAGAGCTTCTTAATGCTGGACCTTCACCAACTTCGATACAGATGAATTTGTTCATAACTGGAGTTTACTATAGACACGATTCATGCATTGAAGCCATGTAAAATGCTTTACAGAAAATCGACCTAGTTGTTAAGCTACCTAGCATTTCTAAGCTAACATGTGTGAGTATCTCCAACAAAGAGGAGATTATAATAAGAAGAATAGTTTTCTTACGTTTTTAAGACACCCATAGAAAAATCTTTGGACATTTGAAGCTTCCTTACATTGAAGCTCCAAGCAGCATTGAAGGGACCCTAGCACCCTTGTCAGCAGAAGGGTGTCACTGTATGCAAAAAGTTCATCTTCTTAGTGTTGTAGTAGTAAGAAGTGTCATTAGAGTTTCCAATAAAAAGATTATTAAAGGGGACATATCATGCTGATCCCTGATTTAATACTTACATATAATATAATAGATTTGAAAACAAGACCTTACACCCCTGAATTTTCAAAAAATGAGATATTGTATTTTTTCTGATATCCTAGACTGAGATTTGATGCCTCTGAAAATAGGTCATTGCTATTTGGCCGCAAGATTTCGACCTTTGTGACGACACGAGGATCCTTTCTTTTTATTGGACTAATCTGATAAAGCAGCTCCTCCTCTGTGATGTCAGTAAGTCACACAACCGCCATCGAGGGATACACCCACCAAGAGCCGACTGACTGAGTGCTGGATGCAGGCACTCTGCTCTGCGGAGCAGCTCGGCTTTACATGGTGAATTAGCAGTTAAAACACTGTAGTTTCAGCAGACGTCGTAATACTTGTGAGTAGTGCTGCACGATTTGGGGAAAAGGTGCGATTTGCGATTAGGTAGACAATATTGCGATTGCGATTGTGCTTGCGATTTAATAAAAAAAGTTGTGTCATGATGAGTCTACAGACTTGCTTGGTTATCATGGAGAAAAATCTGAATTGCATGTGCTGTCATTGCGATAGCGATTGCGATAATCGTGCAGCCCTACTTGTGAGACTGTGATATTTGCATGCTTGTTCTGACATGCACTGTGAACCTGGACCACAATAATGCTGTGGTAATAACATAGTGAAGAACTGACGGTAGAGGTGATCTTTAGACTACACTTTCAGCATGATGGATAAAACAGACAGAGAAAAGTGAAGGAGCAGGATGGAGCCCTGTTATAGAAATAGTTTATTGGTGAAGTCTGCCTATATTTCCACGTATAAACTATACATGTTACAGTACCGGTTTGACTCACCACACTGAAGCGTCCTGAGATGATCTGTGTTGAGGTGGATTTTCTTCCTCCTGAGCTGCAGAACCATCCAGGTTGATTCGGGGTCCAATACAAAAGGATGTATCCTACACTCTGCCATTTTATTACTGCTATCAATGCCTTACGGTGAAGTTTTGGCAAACAGCAAACTCGCTCAGTCTGCTCCATTCAATGTGGCGATTTTGTAAATACTGCCATGCTGCAAAAACCGCCCCCTGGCTCTACCCCCTCCGTCCCTCTGATAGAACTGACCAATCAGAGCACGAAGGGCTGTGACGTTGCGAGGTTACTGGAGGTCATTCTCGAAATGGAGCGTTTCTATGAGATCTTCAGAATGGCCTAAATTGAGGATATTGAGAACGCTATTGTGGGGCAATGAAGGGCCTAAATGACTTGTACTGAGGGCAGAAATGCTTTACAGGCATCCTAGTCTGGCATAGTGAAAAGGAGAAACAAGCATGATATGTCCTCTTTAAGTAGACTTATGGATTGTACAGGGGCCCTGAAGTGCAAAACACATCAAAATAAACAGATATAATAAAACTAGTGCTGGGCAAGTTAACGCGTTATTTTCTCGTTAACTCGTCAATCTGTTAACGCCGTTAAATATTTTATCGCACATTAGTGCATGTTGCTCACATGTTTTTATTTTATAAATGTCTGTCGCTGACCGGAAGTGAAATTGGCGGAAAAACACGATGAGTAACCAAAACAAGCATGGAGAAGAGGGGCATTTCAGCTATATTTTTTCATCCATTGCCAGTGTTATCATAAAGTCAGCTCGTCTACCGTCTTCACACTACGACTTCGAGTTTGACAGTTGTCCTTACCGGTTTGAGCCTGAGTACACGGACGAGGAGCTCCATGAAAGAAGGATGCAGAGGGAGAGAGACGAAGAGCTGGCTCCAGAACAACAAACTGGAGCACGTCCACGACTCAATGCAAACTGGTGGTGTGCTTGTGAACAGTGTTCGCCTATGGCAACAGAAAAGGAGTGTGTTTGTGATAACGATGGATAGCTGTGGATGAAAAAATATAGCCGAAATGAGCCATTTTGCAGAGATTATGTCCCGCGCTGAAGCTCCCTCGCCGTGGCCCCCGCTAAGTGCGGCTAAAATCAGCTGGATCTAAATAACTTCTGAAGGACTCCGAGCTGCACGATGTTTTCTGAGTGAGTATATGAGCATGCACACACCTTTAGATAAGGTCAAGGTGTCAAAAAAACGGAGTTGCCCTTTAAAGGCGCTCGCCGCTTAGTGTATCAGTCCGCGCGCACGGCGTGCCAGATATAAACAAACGCAGGTAGTCTGCCAGGAGGAAGAGACACGATGAGAACTAGAGCCTCATTTAGCGGTGTTTTTGTGTGAAAGCAACGCGCTGAAAATTCTCTAAATAAGCGTGAATGCAGACCGATATCAGAGTTTTTGGTGGGAGTCCGTTTATTTCTGTTTTTGGTCAAGTAAAATATGGCCCCGGGTGTTTGGTGCGTGCGCCCTGGGCTTCTGCTGCACAAAAACACTGCTGTAGGGGTAATTTCTGCCCTAAACCTTGTGATAGGACCCAACTTGTTCCATCCTGGAGTATCACTTTAATGCCCTGACAGTGGCAATAAGCTTTGATTTTGTATTTACATTTTGTAAATTTGATTTGCACTAAATATGTGATTTAACTATTACTGTATAACAAGTACTGATTTAGTGTTTGCATGACAGATGTTATGGCACTTTCACAATGCGATTAATTATGATTAATCAAGGAAATCATGCGATTAATTACGATTAAAAGTTTTAATCGTTGCCCAGCCCTAAATAAAACTCAAATACAGAAAAAAATTGCAAACAGAAAACAGAAAAGGTGGGTACCTGCTTTAACAGTAAATGATGCTGGTTAGACAAAGGCACCTATCCACATTCTTTAATAAATGGCAATCATGCGTTTTTGGCAAGATTTTTTCACACAACATAAGTGCTACTAGTGGATACTTTTTTGTGTCTGCATTATCTCTAATGGTCACTAATGGTCTGAGCAGCCATCATCACAGGATCATGTTCAGCTGAATGTTTTGGCTCCTGCATCCCTGTGCAAACCAACACAACTAACAAACAAATACTAACAACTTTGACAGGCAAACTGGGACTTTTAGAGGGCAACCATAGACTGTATGATGAATGGATGTAGTCTCCCCGACGTCCCCGTCTGTTTCTGAAACCGATTTTTGAAGCAAATCAGCCGATGTGGCCAAATTGGAAGTGAGTTTAACACACTCTGGAGCCAGACTCAAGCGGACACTTTACAACAGCAGATTTACACTTCCACATTGTCTTATATTTTTAGACCAGAGGTTGTTGCTTGAGGGCAAAATTAAGTGATAGTATCCAGTATCACTTCTTCAGGATTGGTTTTGACACAAATTGACAGCTTCCCGTCTTGTAACTCTTTGTGTTTCAGTCTACCCTGCAGACGCCCAGCAGCTCATGGTGAGTAAAGTCAGTTTTCAGCCAGAGGAGCAGGAGAGGAGCCTCAGCCTGAACCAGGAAGACATGAAACCCCCTCACATCAAAGAGGAACAGGAGGAACTGTGGAGCTGTCAAGGAGGAGTGTACCCTGGAGGACCAGACAGGGCTGATACCACCAAGCTCCCATCCACTGTGAAGAGTGAAGAGGATGAAGAGAAACCTGAGTCCTCACAGTTTTATGCAGTGTATATTACACAGATTGAAGCTGATGAAGAAAACCCTGAAGGACCAGAACCATCCAGGTACTCAAATCCAGAGAAACATTTACAACCAAAGGTTGAGGTAAAGACAGAAGAGTCTTCAGAGCCTGAGACTGAAGTCAGTGATGATTATTTGAAGGAGAGGGGAGAAAATAAGTCAGGTTTGATATCTGTGAAAAACGAGGACATCTACCAGAGTACGGCACCATTTGACTGTGACAGGAAACAGGATGTTTGCTCCGAGTCTGATAAAGTCTGTTATCATCCTCTGGAGGTCAACACAGAGACACGTTCTAGTGGCTCAGGATTTGAGAACCAATTTACAGAAATAGATAGTCTGGGTAAATACATGATGGTCCACAAAGAGGAAAAGCAGGAGGACCCAGAATCCACACAGGTGAAAGATGAACAGGAGGAAATCTGGATCAGTCAGTCTGATACAATCTACTCCCCATTGATTCCTGGTCCCATAAAGAGTAAATATGATAAAAAGGAACCTTGGTCCTTACAGCTGAATCAGAGACAAACCAATGAGATGGAAACGAGAGCTGATATAGAGGACTGTGGAGGACCAGAACCAGCAGTTTACTCAGATCCAGAGAGACTTTTACAGCCAGGGACTGAGGACTTTTCTGAACCTGAGACTGAAGACAGTGATGATTGGAGGGAGACCAGAGAACACCATTCTGGTTCAAAATCCTTGATAAGCACTAATCATGAGAGACAGAAGACTGGTGATAAATCACATGGGTGTACTGAATGTGGTAAAGCATTCAAAACTAAATGGGGACTGATAATGCATGTGCGGTTACACACAGGAGAGAAACTCCTTAGCTGCTCTGTTTGTGATAGAAAATTTAATAAAAAAGACCATCTGAGGTCACACATGAAGGTCCATACAGAAGAGAAACCCTTTAGCTGCTCTGACTGTGGTAAAAAATTTAAACACAAGTGTAGCCTTAAACCTCACATCGCACGTCACAGGTGTCGAAAATCCTACAGCTGCGGCGTTTCTGACCAGCACTTCTCTGGGTTTGATCAGGGGCTCCCTCAGAACCAAACAGAGCTGAGAGGAGAGACAGATTCTGGAGCCAATAGAAAGCACATCGGAGGGCCAGACCTGGAAACGTACAAACAGAAGCTGGCCATGCAAGTGGAAATTCATTCTGGAGAGAAACCCTTCGGCTGCTCTGTTTGTGGCACAAGATTCAAACAAAAGGGGAATCTAACTGCACATATGTTCATTCACACAGGAGAGAAACCCTTCAGCTGCTCCGTCTGTGGTAAAAGATTTCGACTACGAGGCCACCTTAACACACACGTGGTTATACACACAGGAGAGAAATCCTTCAGTTGCTCTTTTTGCAGTAAAGGATTTAAACATAAGCAGAATCTAACTGCACATATGTTTATTCACACAGGAGAGAAACCATTTAGCTGCTCTGAGTGTGGTAAAACATTTAGACGAAGGGGGCACTTAAACTCACACATGGTAGTTCACACGGGAGAGAAACCCTTCATCTGTGCTATTTGCGGTAAAACATTTAAGACAGAAGGGAGTCTTAAGAGACACATGGTGGGTCACAATTGCTCTTAGTGTGGGAAATTTTCATGTTCTGACCAGACTGACAGTGATGATTATCTAAAGGAGACCAAATGTCATTAGTCTTGTTTTGAGAAATAATGATATGTCACTGATAAGAGAAGTTATGCTGGTGCAAAACTTGTCTGCTCTGGTTGTGGCCACACATCCAGTTAGAGTTGCAATCTGAAGAGAGCAAACAAAACAAAGGAGAGAGCTTCACTTTAATGTTTTTGATGGATTTCATTTTAATCATTATTTTTAAGGACAGCAGAAGAATGACACAGACAGGGAAATGTCAAACTAACTGCTGCTGTGACAGCCTCTGTACATTGGTAGCATGCTTTAGGTCTGTTTACACGACAACGTTTCACCAGAGAATGCTAAACTAGTTCAGAGAAAAAATCTGCATCTACACAGAAACGCTGGGGAACTGAAAACACTGTAGTATGCATGCCAGGCCTGTAGTTGGCAATGTGACTCACCCCTCCACAGACCAGAAGAAGTCCCGCTGGCTGCTAGTCATCAAAACAGGAGAAGTGCAGAAGCGGTGAAACAGATGCACATTTTGTTGTAAGGCAATCAGCAGATTCAGCAGCAAAAACAACACAGTAGTCTGCCATTTTTACTGTTTTTGTCCAGTTAACCCATCGAAATTTAAGTTGCCACAATGAGTGTAATGGCCAAAGCAAGGCGTGACATGAGTGTTTCCACTGAAAACTTAGGAATGCTCTTTACACTGCAATGGTGGTGGCGTTTCGGAAAAATTGCACTCTGGGGGCCGTTTCTAAAAGTTTCTGTTTTGTGTCAGTTAAAATGCTGTTTCCATGTAAACAAGAGGCTGAAAAACATCAGTACTTAGGCGTTTCATCCAAAAACCATGTAAACAGCCCAAGCTGCAAGACCAACCAGCCCTCAAATTATTGAAAGTTATTATTTATAAAAATTAATACATCTTGATGACAAATTGGAGCATATAATAAACAAGTAAAATATAGCCCCGTCTGAGTGCAGAGGAAACCGGCAGAGGAGCAGGGAGGGGGTGTTTGGTGTGAGTGCTCAGGGCTTCTGCTGCACAAAAACACTGCTGTAGGGGTCATTTCTGCCCTAAACCTTGTGATAGGACCCAACTTGTTCCATCCCGGAGTATCACTTTAAGACTATAAACTTATCTTGAATTACGTAGTATGAAATTAAATATTGATTAAGAATAGGTATTGAGACAGTTTTATTGATACCAGTGCCCTTATCAACTCTGCTTATCGACCTGATTCTTTATTGATTCCCTTATCAGTTCCTCCTGTGACTTTTCTGTGAACAAGGCTCTACAGGTTTTTATTGAGTTTATGAGAAAATAAATATGACATGACTCTCTTGGTGTTAAAAGCCGTGCCATGGCAAATCCACTCTTGCATGGTATGAACGGCATTGCACAAATTGCACTTTGCGTTGTGAGCGCCCTGTTTGAATGAAGTTGATGTATTTAACTATTTGTAATCAATTCTTAACAGGAACAGGTAATCAAAACCATCCCTCATTTTAAAGATGGTACACTTCTTTCACCAAATAAGGCTTTATGTCTTTAGTGCCTGTGCACTGATGTGTACATGGCAACAAAGTTAGATATCATCACACAATATTGCCCCCCAACCCACGGCAGAAACACTTTGTTTTGAGCCTTATTAATGACTTGTGGCTGTGTGTGCCAGACAGATTATACTGTACATTACATACTGTAAGATATATGCACTCAAAATCAACTTGCTTGTCCCTGAAAGTGTACAGCTTTTCCACTTTAACTTTTGTAAATACTTTCATTATATATTTTTTTCTTTGTTGAATTTTTTTTAAATTAGTAATATTCCTCCCATGTCAATTTTTCTTTGCATCAAAAACACCTGGACAGATTCCTTGCATAAGAAAATCCATTCGAAGATCAATCAGTAGAGATTCTGATTATATATGACAGTGTGCTGACTGGTGTACTCACTGGTACAAGATACTGAGCGGTTTCTCTATGTATACATAGGCTAAAATATATCATTTTCAGGAAGTCAGAAGAAGATGTGGATGCAGCCACAGGTGGGGGGAGGAGAGCGTAGCACTAGAATTAGCAGGACAACAGAGAGGTGTTTCACCAAGCCTGTGGAGAATTCATGCAGTATTAGTCTGAAATCAGCTGAAGAAGATTTGGTAAACAGTAAGATATGAAAAAACATATATGCACTATTCAATGTATTAATTTGATTATTATTATTTTTTTGTTTCTTAAATAGCCTTTACCCGTTGTTTTGTCCTGTTTCTGATCTTGTTGATTTTTTTTTTTTTTTTAACTTTTACTTGGTTAGCATGTTTGGTTCACTTTCTAAAGCTAACATGCTAACCGCCATGAATGACAATCATACAAAAGCAAGTCAATCACAATTCTGGTTAATGAAACTTTTTTTTTCAGTTTTGGTGGATAATTGTTTCCTGAAATGCAGTGCTGTGCTGTTCCAGTGAAATGGTAGTGATGTTAGAGATTGCAGCTGATCCATGACGTGCTGGGGTCTGCACCCACATCAATCCAGACAGTACAGCAAACAGTTCAGCCATGAGCTCTGAGTGGCCCTACGTGCCTGAAAACCCACATCAACCAACGATAAAACACATAAAAAACACTAACCCTATAGATTGTATTTTAATTGTCATGACTGATTTGCACTGAGATACTGTGACACCATCCTGTCGCACTGTGACAGAGAAAAAGAGACCCTTGTGAATATAATCATTGAACAGTGTTTCCAGAAAAATGGAGCTTTGGAGCTGTTTTAGCATTTCACTACATGTTTTATTTGTAACAATACAGATGCTATGCTGTATAATATCCTGTGAGGGACTCTGTCCACACCTGATATTTTCTCTATGTACAGTTGGATACTGATTCCCAAGGACTTTCATTTGGAGGCCAAGTTTGACCAGTTTACTTTATTGTATTTTGTTTTATCTCGTGAGGCCTGGGATCTAACGAAAACATGTTTCTAGCTACAATTTCCCACCAACATTACAACTTATGAATGTAACTGGGCTCATTAACCCATTAAAAAGGCACTATGATATGAGCAATACTAGTGAAAGAAAAGGTACATGATTTGTTTTCACAGGAAACACACCTATCAAAGAAAAAAAAAAATAAAATAAATGAAATTTGACAATATCTCCCAGCAGGGTGTCACCAGGCTCTGGCACCGCTATTTTAGGGGTCGTGGATTGAAAAGTTCAGTAACTGCTGAACCAGTGTACTTAAATGTATGAGTGTACAAGTAACACGAAGTGTGCATGAAGCCATCAGCCTTTCTTTCTCCTCTGATGGAAGTTTGGCTTAGTTTGATGTACTTGCACTATTTTGTTTTTACAAATGCAAAACCTATTGTGTTTTCCTGTGCGTCGCCTTATGACCTGTGCAATAAAGATAAACTTGTCATCAGTGCATCAATCCACCTGGTTTACTGCTTGTAAATATCTGGTATCCACAACAATGACAACAACAAAATAATAATAATAATAATAATAATAATAATAATAGTAATAATAGTAATAATGATTACAAAAGATTATCAACAAACAATGATTGTGAAAGTTTTACCACACATTAGGGCATGTATAGTCTATTTGACTCACATAGTCTGTTTCTTTGTGAGAGGTACATTTTTACATTTCAGTTTTAAAAGCAAAGAGAATGTAAGAGGGAGGGCATACTGGAACAAGACAATCACAGACAAGTTGAATTACAGAGCAATAAAATGCAAGTAAAGGTAATGAATAAATAAAATCGATCAAAGGAGGAAAGTTCTTTTATTCAAGTGAGGAATTCCTTTAAGTAATGGTATTTTCCATGCTTCTTGACCTTTTATTTTTTTCATTGATTTGTGACACTTTTTTTATCATAAATATTTCTTAAGAATTTATTTATTCATTTATTTTCTTTCCCCCTTGTTCTGTTCAGCGTCATGACAACAGAATTATGGTCTGGCTGCCGTTTTGTGCAGAACACGTTTGCTTTTCCAAAGGGAGCCGTTAGTGTTAAGTTTTGAAATTATACTCTTTATTAGTGTTTTTGATATATATTTTATACATAAATAGACA
Organism: Halichoeres trimaculatus; assembly: GCF_033239565.1. Classification (NCBI taxonomy): domain Eukaryota; kingdom Metazoa; phylum Chordata; class Actinopteri; order Labriformes; family Labridae; genus Halichoeres; species Halichoeres trimaculatus. The sequence continues at coordinate 7,560,024 of NW_027437191.1, read as the reverse complement.
TACATATACATATACATACATACACACACACACACACACACACACACACACACATATATATGTATATATATATATATATATATATAAGAAAGAAACAGTGAAAAGAAACATTGAAAAAGGGAAAGAGTGTAGAGAAGAGACTAGACAGAGGGGGAGAGAGAGAGAGACAACAAAAACACAACAATTTATTTTTCAATAAAAAAAAGGAGGGGGGGGGGATCCTGTTAGAATTAAGAAATGCATGAAACTATTTTAAAGCACACGTCACCTGATTTCTTTATTATTGCAGTTGAATTTGTTTAGTTTCATTAAATTAATCTGGAGTGAAATTAATCTTTTTTTTTTAACCGTTCATTGACATCACTCCAGAATGTTTTCACGATTTGGCATAACAATAATTGATCCCTGGACTCAACTTGAGTTGAAAGGGGTCATAAAAGTTGATAAAATCCGACTTTGAGGGTTTGAAATCACGTCATGTGGAGTGGCATTCTCGCGCCTTGGCTGTGCGAAGCCTACCGGTAATTGAACGAAGAAGAAGAAGAAGCGCTTGAAGAGCATTGGTTGTTTGGTATGCGGGTCCCCTCCCAAGCTCTCCCTGACAGAGCGGAGACATCAGGATGTGTTGTGAGTCAGCGCTGAGCCTTTGTAAGAAAAAATATCACAACGTTTAGTTTCTTTTCTCTCCTCCGAGCCCTTGGGTGTGTTTATAATGTCCGATTTGCAAGACGCTTCAATCAGACGGAGGCTGCTTGATGTGATTAACAAAAACCTGGCAGAAAACAACATCTGGATTTCAAGAGGAGCTCCAGCGCCAAAGAAAACTACAGGATGTGAATTTAATACCTGAGATAAACGTGCACAGAGCAGGTTGGTTGGTCAACAGTTCTTTTCAAGTCCAAAGTGATTTCTTTAGCTTTTGGCCTGATGCTTGAAGCTCCAGTGACAGCTCAAAGCCTGAGCTGCCCAGGCTTTGCTCCAGTTTGAATTGGATTGTTTTATTGTGAGCTGTGAGCATTATATGTTACATATATCATATGTTAAAGCACAACAGTGGTTTGCCCTTGAACTCCATTCAAAGGTCAGGTCTTGAGGCAGCTTAGCTTTTGACTTTGTTTTTTGTTGATTTTGTTTCTGTTTGCAAAGTACAGTAATGGAGGTATCCAAAATAAAACTAGGATGTGTGGAAAAACTGTGTAAAAATTAATTTATCTTTTAAACAGCACATTTTCTTCATTTTGTTTAACAACTTAAAGTTTATATTGTACATAAAAAGCCATAACAAATAGTTTACATCTGTTCGCTGCAAATATCTTCTACCTCATCCCCATGCATCCAAAAAAAAAAAAAAACATAACCAAGCAGGGTCAGAAGGTGCTTTCTTCCATTGTGGCTTAGCATGTAAACAAAGATGAATTATAATGAGACCCATTGTACATTAAAATAAAATTACAAAACCAATGCTGATTTTCACATGATGTTCAATTTGAGCTGTATTACAAGAAGAGGACTCTGACTAAGTTAAATGCTCCTTTCTTTATTTATCAGATACAAGAGAGAGGATGGTCTACCATTTAAAGCAAACACTCCTGTCAGTAATTGCATTAAATACTGGTGAAATCATGTCTGCTTATTAGAACTATAATGGTCAATAATATGAAGTATCATTAAAGTTTCTACCTTACAAATCACAACAAGGACATCTCAATGTTTTTTTTATTTGAATATTTAAAAAGCACAACTAGTAACAACTAGATTCTAGATATCTTGAAAGTTTTTAATTTGATATTAACAGTTGACATCCCAGCTCAATTGGCAAGGAGTGAACCAGGGGCGTATTTAGTCGTTTAGGGGCCCAAGGCAAACCCAGTCAATAGGGCCCTCCATGTCCTTGTAACTCATCTTCCTCAGAGCTAGACTGGCCTTCCCTGGGTCCACTGTCTCTTTCAGAGAATCAAGGCATGAGACAGTGCTAATCTTGTAAATGGTAACTTAACGCAACTAAATGCATATCCTCAAGTTCTGTACTTTAGTTCGATTTTGAAAAAAGTGAATACATAATTTAGTCCACTTTGTCCTGGATTTGAAATCTTTTATGGTCAATTGACAGCTTATTTGTCCCACAGTGGGGAATTTACAGAGTAATGGTAACAAACAAGAAAGTATGAAGTGAAAAACATTACAATAGGTAAATATTGAAAAAACTAATTTAGTAAAGAAAATTATGAATATATCAAGCACAACATAAAACTGAAAAAAAAAATCTACTGAAAGAGGTGATATTTACAGTTACCATACTTTTTGGTAATATTATTTTAAAGTTAATGTATTTTTATTTGACACCCTTTCCAGTGAGTTATGTATCCAAAAAAGAGATTTTGTACAATAATGTTTATCACCAACTCAAAAAGTTTGATTTTGAGAAAATTATCCTGTTTCCTGGGCTAAATAAAGTCCTTAAAATCCTAAAAGTCTTATATGTTTATTTCAGATCTCAGAGCAACATTGTTTTTATTTCTGACTTGGTTGAAAATAAGAAAAAATGGGGGAAAAAAGTGTTTTTTTTACCACTTTTTTCCTGAATCAAATTTTCAGATGTGTTGCAACATGGAATAGCCCATTGAATAAGAAGGGAGGGGGAGTACCCAAAACGATCAGTAAAGATTAAGCCTTTTGATGTATTTTGAAGCATGTGAAGTAAGATTTAGAAAAAATAAATGCTTTCAATGGAAGAGAACTTCATAAATCAGTTTTTAAGAGATGCTTTGGGGGCCCCTGGGAATCTTGGGGCCCCAGGAAACTGCCTGTGTTTGCCTAATTGTAGCTACGCCCCTGGAGTGAACATCAACAAGTGTGCCATGAGGTGTTCTTCAAACCCTCAATGACATGCATCCTACTTATAGTCATTGATTGTTATTCCCTTAATAAAACCACAGCAAACTGCCATATGAAATTAGTTTATTGTTTGATGCCTGCTGTTTGTGTTTTTAAGTTTTTTTTAAGAACTGCTGATAATATTGACTACTCTCTGCCAAAGCCTTAAATAATCACGGTTTGGAATTTAGCTGTCTAAATTAACATTGACTATGCATGACATATTCAATAGTTAAATCAAATAAATTCATGCGTCAGTTAATGGCTTTATCCTAATAATAAAGATGTAGGGGAAAAAAAATGAAATACTGTTACACTTTGACCTTATGCTGTCTCAAGTTCAAGCAAAAATACTATTTCACAGTCACTGTTAACTATTTGTTGGTTGTTTCCAGAGATTCCTGCCCACTGTATATACATATATAAAAAGATAAATATTGATTTAATGAATGTGCAAAGTTGTTGGAGACCTGTTTGATATGATTTATGTATATTCCACTTTTACCTGCAAAGTTTGCACCAGTGTTTTTTTTCCTTTCCAACTTATATATTTCTTTAATTTGAGACTTTTTATTCTGTATCTGCAACATCATCTTAACCACTTTTTCTTCTCAGGGCTGTAGGTCAGTCTATCACAGCTGTCTTTTGGGCACAAGGCGAGGTGCATCCTAGACAAGGCTAGCCTATCACAGGGCTAACATGTAGCGATAGAGAACCACTCACACACACTTACACCTTTGTGCACATTACAGTGACCAATTGACCAGTAGCCCCAGTAGCCCCATTCAGTTTTTAGCTTTTTTTTTTTGATGGCAAGACATAGCTACTGTGAAAAGGATTAAAAATAGTTACTGTGATAAGAGGGAAAAGATCAGAGTAGCCTACTTTTAGAAATGTGTGATGTACTTCAGTCTTTGCTAACAGAGTTTTTGTTCCAGTCACACCCTGCAGTCCAGTGGGGAAAATAAATATTGAACGCGTCAATTTTTTTTCTCATCATATCTATTTCCAAAGATGCAATTCAAACAAAATTTCTACCAAACATTGTTATGAACTCAAATAATCCACCAATGAAAAGAAATCCCAACGTTCAGGACCATAAATAATGATTATGTGGAATTAAGTGCGATACCACAGGAAAAAAGTATTGAACACACTAACTGAGCCTCATCTAATACTTAGTGGAGAAGCCTTTGTTTGCAATGACAGCTTCCAGACGCTTCTTGTATGTTTTAACTAATGGCCCACACTGCTCAGGTGTGATTTTGGCCCATTCTTCTGCACAGATTGTCTTTAAATCTTGAATTTTCTTTGGTGCCCTCTGGTGAACCCTTTTCTTTAGTTCTTTCCACAAACTGGATTTAAGTCAGGTGATTGACCAACCCGATTCATGGCACCATTCATTGCTCTGTCAATTATATGAAGTTTGCCAATACCATGAGATGAGAAACAACCCCATGCCATGATGCTTCCACCTCCAAACTTCACTGTTGGTGTAGTGTATTTTGGGTGATGTGCAGTGCCATTTCTCCTCCAAACATGGTATGTAGTATGACAGCCCAAAAGTTGAGTTTTGGTCTCATCTGGAGAGTGGAGTGCATTGCCTATTGTTTTCTCTGTAACAATTGTACCTGCTGCCTCCAAGTCTTTCTGGAGCACTTTCAGGGTGGTCCTTGGCTCGTTGAGTACTCTTCTGATTATCTTTCTGACTCCCTGGTCAGAAATCTTGCAAGGAGCTCCTGTGCGTGGCCTGTTGATGGTAAGGTGGTGCTTCTTCCACTTGTGAATAATGGCCCCAACGGTGCTGACTGGAATATTCAGGTGCTTTGATATAAGTCTGTAACCAGTCCCATTCTGATGCTGAGCAACAATCAGGTTGTGAATGTCTTCAGAGAGCTCTTTGCCTTTACCCATCATGAGGTGTGTGGTATTTAACTGCTTGGTGACAAAACAACCTTTTTATAGGACCATCAATTTGCTCTAGCCCAGCTGATGTTGGTTTGCACTAATTGGAAGTTCAAGTAATAATTACTGACAGATTTCAGGTGGTTTGGTGCATTTCCTTGCCAAAGTATACAGCCTTTCCATGGTGTGTTCAATACTTTTTTCCTGTGTTATCGTACTAAATTCCACATAATCATTGTTTATTGGCCTGAACGTTGTGATTTATTTTCATGTGTGGATTATTTGAGTTAATACCAATGTCTGGTAGAAATTTCGTTTGAATTGCAGCTTTGGAAATAAATGTAATGAGAAAAAAATTGACGCGTTCAGTACTTATTTTCCCCATTGTATATGGAGCACAGTTGATGATTAATAGTGGGCTGTTGTTTACTTTGCAGACTCATCCAAATCATTTCACCTTTGGACTCACTTCTCCGTGTCTCCTGACTCTATACCCCCCAGAGGCCCTGGATGTGTTGAGGTCTCACTCTGAATAGAAGTTGAGAGTTGTTGAAACAGGAGAATATATGAGATGTGCAATGTTAAATCCTGTTCACTCAGGAACATGTGTGTTTTATGCATCTGTGGGTGGAAGATGGACCAGGTCTATGGTGTCTCCTGTAACAGGAAACATTTGTAAACTTGCATTTAATCTGGCAGCAATTTTTTGCCAAGACATCCTTAACACTTTTCTTTCTTTGTGATCACTGACTTGTGTTCTCTACATAGTTGCAAAAGGGCAACTAAGGACAATGAGATCAAATATCATTGTTTCCGGATTGCTTTAACATAGGTTTGCTGCTCTTCTTGATATATCTTTGTGTATGTCATGTTCGCTGCAGATGTCCAGCAGCTGTTGGTGTGTAAAGAGGAGATTTCCCTGAGTAACAGGGGAGCAGCCCCAGTATGGACCAGGAGATCACTGAGTACCCACACATTAAAGAGGAACAGGAGGAACTCTGGAGCGGTCAGGGACTGGAAAAGGCTGATACCACAGAGCTCCTGTTGACTCCTCTACCTGTGAAGAGTGACGATGATGAAGAGAAACTACAGCCATCACAGGTTTGTGAAAAACAAACTGAAAAGATGGAAACAGGAGCAGATGAAGAGAACTGTGAAGGGCCAATACCAGACAGGAACTCAGATGCAGAGAAAACCATGCAACCAGAAACTAAAGCAGGGAGCCAAGACTCTTCTGATCCTGAGACTGATGACAGTGATGACTGGAAGGAGACCAGAGGACATCATTCAGGTTCAAAATGTGGGAAAAACACAAAAGATAAGAGACCAGAGACTGCTGAGAAACCACATAGCTGTTCTGATTGTGGTAAAACATTTAAAATTAAACAAAATCTGAAGAGACACACAAGAATTCACACTGGAGAGAAACCGTACAGATGTCGAACATGTGGTAAAACATTTTCATGGGATAATCAGTTAAGAAGACACAGGTGTGATGATGTTCACTCTTTACAGCTGTTTAAATACCACCATGCAGAGAAAAGGGAGGCAGAATCTAGGACTGATGAAGACTGTGCAGGACCAGAACCAGGTGGGACCACAGGTTCAGAAAGACATTCAGAACATCAAGCTGAGGTCAAGACTGAAAACGCTGATTTGGAAAAGACAGCTGGTTATCTTTTAGATTATGTGGAAGTCTGTAAAAATAAATTACATTGTTGCTCTTTTTGTTGTAAGATCTTCAAAAAGAAATGGGATCTAACCCAGCACATTAAAAACCACACCGGGGAGAAGCCCTTCATCTGCTCTGAGTGTGGTCAGACATTTGGGCAAAAACATCACCTGATTGGACACAAGAGAGTTCACACAGGGGAGAAACCCTTCAGCTGCTCTGAGTGTGGTCAAAGATTTACAAGAAATTCCACGCTAACATCTCACATGGCGATTCACAGAGGGGAGAAACCATACAGCTGCTCTGTTTGTGGGAAAAGATTTTACCAAAAAGGTCACGTGATCACACACATGTTGGTTCATTCAGGGGAGAAACCATTTGGCTGCACTGAGTGTAGTAAAAGATTCACCCATAAGTACTACCTGACACTTCACATGGCACGTCACAAAGGAGAGAAACCTCTCAGCTGCTCTGTTTGTGGTCAGAGATTCTCTTGGTATTCACAGTTGCAAAATCACAAGTGTTCAGGTAGTCAGACTTCAGAGTTTTCTCAAAATCAAACCAAAGAGACAAGAAAGGAAGAAACAGGAGCTGATGAAGGGGGAGATATCAGACCCATAGAGACATTTACATCCACAGACTGAGGTTAAGACTGAAACCCATGAAAATGTAGACAGTGAAAAACACAGACACTTCCTGACCAAAGCTTTAAAGGTCCCATATTCTGCTCCTTTTCTGCATTTTAATCTGGATCATTGATGTCTTCATGAAATGGTAGTAACATGTTTTGGTCCAGAAAGCCAATAAATCAAGCACAGCAGCATTGTTTCCAGGCTCTCATTGCCCCTCTGTTCAGAACGCTCTGATTTAGTGGGCGTGACCTTCATATGTAAATGAGCCACCGCTGATACCGCTCTGCTCTTCTGCGTCACTGACAGTGGCGCCACGACCTCAGAGTGTACAATGTTTAGAAAACAGCAAACCTCGTTTACTGTACCATTACAGGCTAAAACAACAGGCTAACCCCAGCTAAAGTTAGCATCCTGAAGCTAACACAGAGACAGGGGGGACACTGAGGAAAAGCTCTTACATCTGCTCCACAGCACACAGCATTTAAAATACTCACATTTCCAGGGTCCCAGGTTTGTTGGCGGATGGTTGGTAATGCGCCTGGATTCAGGACCAGTCTATTCGCTAGCCCTCTGTTGTACTGTCCAAAGTTGGAAAAGCAGTCGGACATGAAGTGACTAGCACAAACATGCACAGTTTTACTGAGTGTAGCTGGAACATTTCCTTGATAAATGAACTCTAGCTACTTAGTCTTGTCTTCTTCCAAGAAGGAAGCTTGTGCATGGAAGTATGTGGCTGTTTACAGCCAAAAACAGAGCAGTGATGGCTGCTGAAGCAGCAGCAGGGAGGGGAGTGGGCGGGGGTTTGGGGGTATCTGCTCCGGTGGAGCAATCAGGTCAGACTTGCTCCTGATTGGTCAAAAAAGGGAATCGCTGACATCAGCAAATCCCCAAAATCCAAACAGCTCGTCTTTTTCCGTTGCTAGGCGCTACCCAAGTAGCTACCTGTTGCAGCAGCTCTCTCGTCTTTGTCCGTTTCTTGTAATTTTTTTGTCTCTTTTTCGTAATCTTTGTATTTGGAGTGGATCATTACTTTGTATGGTTCATTGTCGGTCACGGACACCAAACTTTTTGTGGCTTCAATGATATTTTTACTACATTTCTCCTGTGTTTGTCTGGAGATCCTACATGTAACCATGGCTGCATTGTTTACATGCAAAATTAGCTGTTAGCAGCCTGTAGCATGTCAATGCTAACTAGTGTAGGGCTTGATGATTTCCCTCGAGCTGAGGAGGAGGAGGTGAGGAAGACGTGCTGGTTCTCGGATGTGAGCTGGGAGGTGACGACGTGGACCTGTCCTTCCATCCATTGTTGTTGGGAACGTGGGATCTAGCCCCGGGGGATGGACGAGCTAGCTGTGCTAACCCAGCGGCATTGTGCTGTTCAGGGACGTGGCTGACGGAGCGGACATCGGACGCCGGCGCCACATTGGAGGAGCTTTGCCAGCTGTGAGCACACAGGATCCAGGAGACAGAGACTGAACAGACTTCTGGGGAGGCTCTGTCCTGGACCCTGTGGAGGTGGAGACTGGCTGGGCTGGAGAGTGGTGGACTAGTGGTGGACGGGATGTCGTCATCTAATTTCTTATGGACTTTTTTGCACTTTCTATACTCTTTCTTACTTTTGTTTTCTGAAATGCTGCGGTGACTCCTGAATTTCCCCTCGGGGATAAATAAAGTATTTTCTATTCTATTCTATTCTATTCTATTTAGGTCAGGATTTTACATTCACAAGCACTACTACGTACAGGTTTTGTCATTGAATATCACATTTTGTGGGCTGGGAGGAAAGCCAAAGACCCACAAATTTCACTAAAAGATTTAATAAAGTGAATTTTGCATAATATGGGACCTTTAAAAGACATCAATCAGCTGCTCTAGATGTAGTGAAACATTGAAAGACATTGTGAATTCATGCTGAAGTGAAACCCTTCTGCTGCTCTGAAGCTGGATCTGGCGCACCATGTGACACACAGCATTCAAATATCAGAAGGAGAAACTACACTCGCTTGTTTTGAAAGAACTGGTTCACACAGATGGTACACTTGTTAGTTTGTAGTGATGCCTTATTTTGACCTCCCCTGAAGAACAATAAACCAGTTAACGCCTGTCTTGTGTATTGGTATTAATATTTATTTTTGCTCTAAATTTTGCTCTAAATTTGGTTTGACTAAATCTGAATTTGGTCGACTTGCACTTTTTGTTTTCAGCTCATATGTTATGTGTGTAATGATTGGAGAGGTGGGCTTCAGAACCGTTTACTTCATGCAGAAGCATGTAGACAGCGTGTATGATTTATGACATATGACCACTGCAACCGCTCCTCTCGACAATCGTTTTCAACAGTAGCAGGGTGTCAGCGGGCTGTGTGGGACCAAAACAACATAACATCAGTCATAAAGTCTCTTAAGTTGTGGCAGTGCTCTCTGTGTCTCATTGAGCTGACTCTGATGAGATTGGTGAGATTGTGCTTTGTGTTAACAGAAGCTTCACGGTGACGTGGGCAAGCCAGAAGCCAGAAGTCTGGGTTACATTGGGGTAGTGTGACCACTGGCTGTACTCCCCCACAGGGGATCGGTGCTGCTGGGGAAGTGCATAGTGCTTGAGTACGGTACAGTTTGAATGGCCAGTGTGACCGCGCCCCGAAGTGCGCAAACGCAGAGAAATGAATCGTGCTCCAGCACGGCACACTTGCACTCATACTGGCCAAATGAACTGGGCTTTAGGGTTGGAGCATGCTTAACCACGGTACGGTTTGCCAGTGTGACCATGTCCTTAGGATTTTCATTGTGATGAAAGTTGAATTCTGGTTTAAACCTGGAGTTACATCCACGTATGCTAACCGCTTACATTTTAAAGCAATTTCCTATACACAATAGCATGGAGCTAGCGCTATTTTTCTATATCCTTTTAAGTACATTAGGAAATGTATAACATTTTAAATGTATTGAATAGGACTCTAGTTTGAGAGAGAGTTAATGTACTTTTTTTTCTGTGTTCAGTGCTTCTGAAGTAAAACTTCAAGCAGAAAATCCTGAATCAGAGCTTTCTCAGGAAACAGTTATCTATCTGCTAAGCTAAGGTCCGGTCACTCTGACATAATGTAAATAATCAATCATGAAATCATCAAGCAAAAAGGCCTATGATGTTGATGGACTGAACCATTTGTAATTAATTCTTAACAGGACATTGATACCCATCCCGTCATATGTCACCTTTATTTTGGAAAAGTTTGAAAGTGTGCTAGTGTGATGTGGAGAGAGGGATTGTTGATAAAGTTATGTAAATTATAAACAAAAGGTATGAGGTATAGATGGATCAAGGACATTGTATCAGAAAGAACATAATAGATACGAATAGGAAACAAACAGTCAAGGAAATATGAGATTGAGAATGGGACTCCTCAAGGAAGTGTAATAAGCCCTTTGTTATTCTCCATTAGTATTAATGATGCGTTTAAAAAAATTAAAATGGAATGGGATCTTCAATTTTTGCAGATGATGGGGCAATTTGGCGAGGGGGGGATTAATCTAGATTTTGTTATGAAAAAAATGCAAGGAGCTATAAAACAAAGGATAGGAATTGTCCTTTAAATGTTTTTTTTGGATTTTCAATTAAGAAAACACAGAGAGTTTTTCACAAAGAATAAAACAGGGAATGACATGAAATTAAATGTGTATAATTAAGAACCAGAGATTTTTAAATATATTTTAAGTTGTCAGAAATGTGTTTGGATTAAAGACTAACATGGGCACTGATTGAAAGAAAGGTGTAAAAAACAACGGGAGGAAAAAAGAGCTGGAAGGTGCTAATCAGGTTAAATACTACTTTGTCTAAAGGGCTAAACATGAAAGTGGGAGTTGGGGTGAACGTGATCAACAGGAAACAATAGAGCATGTTGTAATGCAGTGTCAAAGATTTGAAACTGAAGAGGGCAGTGAATTTATGGTCTTTGGTGAGAAAATGTTTGTTATGACATTATCCGCATTCTACATAAAGAGTCATAGAGTAAGTGTAACAAGATATTATTTCATTATCTCAAACAAGCACAGCTGATAGAATCTGTTTTTTCCTCATTTATTTATTCATAAGTTAATATTAGTTATTCTGGTCCACACTCCTTACCAGTTGGTGGCGGAAATTCACCATAAAGTCAAGTAAACCCTGAGGAAGATAAAGAAGACAAAGAAGAAGAGGCAGGCAGAGGAGGAGGAGAAACATGGGGTAGGAATAGGAGGGACGAAATTAACATAACACAAATTAGGATAGGGTATGGAGGACTTAACCAAACATCAAAACCAAATAAACTAGGAAAGCATCGGACAAATATGTGTTCACAGTGTTCTTAACTTGAAACAGTTCAGCATGTGTTGTTGAAGTGCCGTAAATAGAGGGAACGAAAAGAGATGATACAAATGTAATCAAATATATGTATAGTATATGCATACACATTGTTTCCCTTGACAGTGTCTTCACTCACACTCCAGTCCAGTAGGTGGCGGTTGCCAACCGCCTAAAAAAAGAACGACAGACAGAAGTCTTTCGTTCTTTTTTTAGGCGGGAAGGAGGAATCAAGGAAACCAGAAAGATTCAGTAAAAACTGCAGATTAAGGCCTGAACCACAGGTATATGGATATATTCTTAAACGCACATTTTTCTGTCCAATTGGGCCTCTCAACCACACGAACACAGCAATTTCACCCACATAATTTTTAAAAACAGATAAAAAAGTGAAGAAATAAAAAAAAAATCCAGTTGAGTGAATCCGTGTACTGTGTGTGAAACGGAGCTGGTGTTGATGCGATGACGTCAAAACGGTTGCCAAAGACAAAACATCCACATCGACTGCTTCTTTTTCTTGTGTTTGACTGCGCATGCTCATAACGTTCTTCTTCTATGGTTTTCACATTTTGCTAACCTGCCACTTATCGACCAGGCATGGCATTGCAGGCTTCAGAGGCAATCGCTTTCAGTTTGGCCTCTTCGTATGGACAGAGATATTTCTGTGGTGTGGACGGAGATTTTTTTTAAACGAGGACAAAGATACCCGATCAAAAAAATATCCATATACATGTGGTTCAGGCCCAAGACTGGGACACTGTGGGTTAAATTATTATTTACACATTACTGGGAAACATCTAGTGTGTTCCAAATCGCATACTTCCATACTGTGTACTCAAAATTTTCAAATTGAGTGTACTAAGCATACTACATACTCACTGGCTTAGTGCGCAAATTTTGAGGGTATAGTGCTGTCCCAAATCGCATACTGCCGAGCGCCGTACTTACCGGAAATGATGACATGATGTGACCTCTTCTTCTTCTACGTCTAATTGTGACCAGCTTCCAGCGCGTTTCCACCAAACACCGCCACTATTTGCCAGCAAATTTTCAAAGCCTTTTCAGTAGTATATTAAACACAGCTAATAACATGATCAGCGGTGTAGAGTTTATTAATGGGGGTTGGTGCAGCTGACTGAAGCTACCAAGAGAGCTACCGGGGCGCTGTGGCAGTTAAAATACATCCATAAATTAGATGTCTGAGTGGTGCTTCTGGTCATGTACTCACTGTGCAGGGTCTAACCCGCTTGTCATTATATTTACCTGGTTCACCGGGGAATGCTAAGGCCCCGGTAACTGTTAGCCCAATGAGCTTTAGCATTTGAGATAGCTGTTAGCTCAACTAGCATTAGCATAGCCCAGTGTTTCTCAATCCTGGTCCTGGGGACCCCCTGCCCTGCATGTTTTAGATGTTACCTCACTCCAGCACACCTGATTCAAATGAATGGCTCGTTATCAGGCTCGAGCAGAGCTTGATGACGAGCTGATCATTTGAATCAGGTGTGTTGGAGTTGATAACATCTAAAACATGCAGGGCAGGGGGTCCCCAGGACCAGATTTGAGAAACACTGGCATAGCCTATGATTCACAGAACAAAACAAACAAAAACAAGTTACACCACATACACAACGTCAACAGCTGATGGTGCTTGGTGGAAACAACACGTGTAAAAAACAACATCAATAAGTTACATTTATACATTGCTGCCAGAGGATGAAATGAGTGCGTTAAGTGTCCACAGCTGCATACTCAAAATCCGGGCCGATTTGAGTACATCATCCTGGTACTTTTGCATACTCATTTCTCGCATACTATGCATACTGTTTTTCATTTTGACGCAGTATACTCAAAATTTTGAGTATTTGAGTATGGAAGTATGCGATTTGGGACGCACTAATCGTTCAGGACATTGTGAGTGTTCTGCTGATAGTAGCAAGTATAGTGTTGAGAGGAGAGAAATGTTTAAAACAGCTTCAGATTTGGGACTAAATTCATTCTCTGTTCAATTTTATTCGGCCTCCATGACAAGCACCAGCAGATCATGGCAGCAACTTAACAGTTCCTGCGAAACACATGACTGTATATGAGAATTTGAGATCAGAATGTGACACCTAGTCCGTCCGGTGGGTGGCAGTAATACGCCTAGTAGCGTGGAAACTGCCGTAAATCTGAGAAGAAGAAGAAGGAAGGAAGGAAGAGGAGGCGGAGAAGGGGTAGGAGGAAGCGGCATATGCACAGCTTGCCTGTCCCGTCCTCGTCAGCTTACACAAGAATTTCTGACACGACACCAGCGTTAAGCTATCTCTTTTTCGTTGGCTATTGGATTTGAGGAGATGTCCAGGTTTCAGGATCTTAAAGATTTGTTCGAGCGTCGGCTGCTCGCTGCGGTTAGCAGAGACATGGATGGACAAAGAACACCGTCTGGATACGAAGAGGAGCTGCAGCTCCAGAGAGAACTACTGGATGTGATTTTAATACCTGAGATAAAGCTGCACAGAGCAGGTTGGTGTCTGAAAGTCAGAAAATAAGAGATGGATTATTGACAGGCACGATTTTCATATAATCAGGTCACAGTACCTGGAAGCTACTGAGCTAAAATGCTAAAATTTACAGGACTAAAATGATGCAATACACGTGGAGTCAATCACTCATCTTGCCTGTTCTAAAAACCGGATACTGTTACTCATACCCCGTTGCCTTTTTTTACCTTTAAGTGTGACAAAGGGGCACATTTGAAATGCAATCATATACACTGTATACACTGGTATGAAGACGCATTCTTTAGACCTCAAACATGAATACGGCTGAATATAATCCTTTTGTGTTTACTGTTGAAGGAAAATTACTATCCCTTATTTTATCTCATATTGCCTGTATCAATCATATACTGATACCCCCTCTTGGTAGCAGTACTTTTAATGTTACTATAGATCAGGGACCGTTTTTGCTATGGGGAAATGTGGCACTGCTAAGTAGGGCTGAACAATTTATCAAATTTAGACTGTCATCGCAATGCAATAGATACAATTTTTAAATTGCAAAGGCTGCAATTAAAAAAATCTTTTAAAGTGCATTTTAAAAGTGCAATCTAAAAGTTTACATATTTCAGTAGTTGCCATTGATGATGGCTTTTTATGGTGCACACGCTTAACTCCAGGTGAAACTACTCTTAGTTTTCTATCTCAAAGTAGATTAACTCATGGTGCAGAATTACACTCAGAGTTTATTAAAACTGCTTTGTGAAACGGACCCCAGGACAATCACCGCGTGTCACCTTGTCTTGATAGAAACTCTTCATTTCAATTTAATGTTTTATTACAGTTTTCTTGAGAAAATCAGTGACTTTATTACAACTACAACTTTTGTTCTGTACTTTACAAACATTTGACCTCCAGTAGAGTAGATAAGTCACAGACTAAATGTCCTCAGCATCTTCTAAACTGAGCTGACAGCACAGACAGCAACAGACACGTTTCAGCTCTAGGGAAGACTTCTCGCCAACACACGTCTGCTGCTTGGCTGTATGCATGTGCATGAAACTGTGCCCACATAAAAAATTAGGGGTGTAATGATCCATCAATATAGATCGATACATCGATTGGTTAAGCAATGATCCAATCACATCGATGGAAAGTCGAAACATCGATCAACAATGTGATCTTTAATCTACGCTTTTATTCTGAAATCCCGACCAGACACTCATGTCGCACTCAGCGTATGAGACACACATTTGAACCTTTTCACTCTCTGACACGCCACGCCTGATATTTCTCCTGCTGTAAAATGTGCTGTTTAGCGCCCACAGAGTCACACCGCTGTAGGTGAACGTGTAGCAAGACGCTGTTAGCATCACAAAGCTTAAAGGAGCCAGACATATCGGCCAATCATAAAATAGCTCTCCTGTATCCGGGTAAGATACGGTTGACCTGACTGCAGAGGATGCATGCTGCACACACGACAGGAGTGCATCATCACACGACTGCAGTGAGCTATCTCATAATTTGATTATGTAGCCACTGATTCATGAAAATTTATAAAATTAAAAAGTAAAACGGCAAGAGCTTAGTGTCATTTCTCCTCGACATCAACTATTACACAGTGAAACAAAGTCTAATCACACTGACATACAAACTGTGGTTATCAGGCATCACAGTAAAAAAAAAAAAAAAAGTTAAGTTAGTTAAGTTGATAGTTCTAATTTTGAACAATAGAAATGTTTGGGTTTAATTAAAATCAAAGCTTCACATTTTTGTTTTGATAGAAAATGGTCAAATGTTGGAGGTCAATAATAAAGTTTGTGTAATCAGTAATTTTTAATTATAGTGTTGCATCATTACTTGATATTATAATCAAACATTACAGTATAACAGTGAGACCCATAAGGTAATTGTGGGGGCAAAAAAGCACCTTACCTGAATTTAACTAGTTTTAATTTTAAAACATAATTAGATCATACAGATGGCTATAGTCCTCTACAAACTATCATACCCAAAGGTCAGCACATCGTTCCACATTTCAGTAATAAAACTATCAAAATTGTTTTGTTTTTCTTTCTTGCCTCAGGTGAAATGTTGCTGATTGTGTTCAGTGAGGACATAATATCGTCTTAAATCGATCGAAGGCACCTGAATCATACCGTATCGTGACAGACTTTGTGATATCGGCAAACATCATATCGTTGTCCAAAGAATCGATATCGTATCATATCGTCATGAAACTGGTGATTTACATCCCATTAAAATTTTAAGAGACATTTTCGTAACGACTTTTCTACTTTCCTGTAACTCTTTAGGTGGTCAAACATCCGAATAGAGTCAAGTTTTCCTGTGGGCTCCTTTGTTTCACCCTTAAAACATCAAAACACAGACAGAGGTATTCAAAATGTGCTTCCAGCGCCATTTTAGTTTCTCAAATTCAGTTGTGACATCTAAGGGTCAAACTTGAACTTGGGCAACTAAAAGTAATAATATCTTGTTTAACTATTTCAAAAGAATGTTTTGCATTATTTTGCTGCTGCTCTTGATATATCTTCGTGTTTGTCGTTGTCCCCGCAGATGTCCAGCAACTGTGGGTTTATAAAGAAGAGATTTCCCCTGAGCAGCAGAAGAAGAGCCTCAGAATGGACCAGGAGGACACAGAGTACCCACACATTGAAGAGAAACTGTGGAATGGTAAGGGACCTGGGGAAGCTAACACCACAAAGCTCCTGTTCACTTCTCTCCCTGTAAAGAGTGATGATGATGAAGAGAAACCACAGTCATCACAGAGTTGTAAAGGACAAACTGAACAGATAAAAACAGAAAATGATGAAGAGAACTGTACAGGGCCAGAACCACACAGGGGATTAGATGCTGAGAAGACTATGCAACCAGACAGTAAAGCAACATCCCGAGACTGCTCTGAACCCGACACTGATGACAGTGAAGACTGGAAGGAGACCGGAGGACATCATTCAGGTTCAATATCTGAGATAAACGTTACAGATGATAAACCATACGGCTGTTCTGATTGTGGTAAATCATTTAAATTCAGAAGAAATCTGAAGGGGCACATGAGAATTCACACTGGAGAGAAACCGTACAGATGTCGAACATGTGGGAAAACATTTTCATGGCATAATCAGTTAAATAGACACAAATGTGATGATGTTGACCCTTTGATACTCCTTCACTACCAACCTGCAGAAAAAATAGAGACAGAATCCAGGACCAATGAAGAAGACTGTGGAGGAGTAGAATTAGTCAAGACTATAGGTCTAGAAAGACATTCACTACAAATGACTGGGGTCAAGACTGAAGACCCTGATTTAGAGAAGACAACTGAAAATCAGTCCGATTTAAACTCTATAGAAAACTGCAAGAATAAGAGTTCAAATAGATTACATAAATGCACTTTTTGTGGTAAGACTTTTGAATTCAAAAGGTATCTTACCCAGCATATGAAAGGTCACATCAGAGGGAGGCCCTTCCTCTGCTCAGTGTGTGGTAAATCGTTTGGACAAAAAAGTTATCTGATCAAGCACATGAGCGAGCACTCTGGAGAGAAACCCTTTAGTTGCTCTGAGTGTGGTAAAAGATTCACAAGAAACTCTGGCTTAATCTGTCACATGGCGCTTCACAGAGGGGAGAAACCATACAGCTGCTCTGTGTGTGGGAAAAGATTTACCCAGAAAGGTCATGTTATCTCACACATGTTGATTCATTCAGGAAAGAAACCCTTTGGCTGCTCTGAGTGTAGTAAAAGTTTCACCCATAAGTACTACTTGAACCTTCATATGGCACGACACAAAGGAGAGAAACCTCTCATCTGCTGTGTTTGTGACCAGAGGTTCTCTTGGCATTCACAGATACAAGGTCACAAGTGTTCAGGTGGTGAGACTTTAGAGTTTAATCAGAACCAAAATATGAAGACAAAAAAGGCAGAGGGCCAGGACTGCTCCAAACCTGACAGGGAAGACTGGAAAAAGACTAAAGAACATAATTCAGGTACAAATTATGGGATTAATATTACAGATCAGAAACCAGAAACAGATCTGAAACCATACAGCTGTTTTGATTGTGGTAAATTATTTAAATTCAAAAGAAATCTGAAGGGGCACATGAGAATTCACACTGGAGAGAAACCGTACAGATGTCTAACATGTGGTAAAACATTTTCATGGCATAATCAGTTAAATAGACACAAATGTGATGATGTTGACCCTTTGGCACTCCTTCACTACCAACCTGCAGAAAAAATAGAGACAGAATCCAGGACCGATGTAGAAGACTGTGGAGGAGTAGAATTAGTCAAGACTATTGGTCTAGAAAGACATTCACTACCAAAGACTGGGGTCAAGACTGAAGACCCTGATTTAGAGAAGACAACTGAAAATCAGTCAGACT
Source organism: Halichoeres trimaculatus (assembly GCF_033239565.1). Classification (NCBI taxonomy): domain Eukaryota; kingdom Metazoa; phylum Chordata; class Actinopteri; order Labriformes; family Labridae; genus Halichoeres; species Halichoeres trimaculatus. The sequence continues at coordinate 7,541,720 of NW_027437191.1, read as the reverse complement.
TAAACTTTAAAGAAAACTGTGAAAGGAGTTCAAATAGATTACATGAATGCACTTTTTGTGGTAAGACTTTTGAATTCAAACAGTATCTTACCCAGCATATGAAAAATCACACGGGAGAGAAGCCCTTCATCTGCTCAGAGTGTGGTAAATCATTTAGACAAAAACATCATCTGATCCAGCACATGAGCGTTCACACTGGAGAGAAACTCTTTAGTTGTTTTGAGTGTGGTCAAAGATTCACAAGAAAATCAGGTTTGACATGTCACATGTTGATTCACAAAGGGGAGAAACCACACAGCTGCTCTGTGTGTGGGAAAAGATTTTCTCAAAGGAGTCATTTAGTCTCACATATGTTGGTTCATTCAGGGAAAAGACCATTTGGCTGCTCTGAGTGTAGTCAAAGATTTACCACTGAGCACAATCTGACACTCCACATGGCATGGCACAAAACAGAGAAACCCCTCAGCTGCCCTGTATGTGACCGTAGATTCTCTTGGCATTTGGAGTTACAAAGTCACAGGTGTTTAAGTGATAAGTCTTTAGAGTTAAATCAAAATCAAACCAAGGAGACAAGAGGGGCAAAGAGCCAAGACTCTTCTGAACCTGAGTGTGATGAAGAGAACCCACTGTTATCACAGAGTTCTGAAAAACAAATAAAACAGATAAAGACAGAAGATGATGAAGAGAACTGTGAAGGGCCAGAACCAGACAGGAGATCAGATGCTCGGGAAACTATACCACACACTAAAGCAACGACCAAAGACTGCTCCGAACCCGACACTGATGACAGTGAAGACTGGAATAGAGAAATAGAATTAGTCAAGACTATAGGTCCAGAAAGACATTCACTACAAAAGACTGGGGTCAAGACTGAAGACCCTGATTTAGAGAAGACAACTGAAAATCAGTCAGACTTAAACTCTATAGAAAACTGCAAGAATAAGAGTTCAAATAGATTACATAAATGCACTTTTTGTGGTAAGACTTTTGAATTCAAAAGGTATCTTACCCAGCATATGAAAGGTCACATCAGAGGGAGGCCCTTCCTCTGCTCAGTGTGTGGTAAATCGTTTGGACAAAAAAGTTATCTGATCAAGCACATGAGCGAGCACTCTGGAGAGAAACCCTTTAGTTGCTCTGAGTGTGGTAAAAGATTCACAAGAAACTCTGGCTTAATCTGTCACATGGCGCTTCACAGAGGGGAGAAACCATACAGCTGCTCTGTGTGTGGGAAAAGATTTACCCAGAAAGGTCATGTTATCTCACACATGTTGATTCATTCAGGAAAGAAACCCTTTGGCTGCTCTGAGTGTAGTAAAAGTTTCACCCATAAGTACTACTTGAACCTTCATATGGCACGACACAAAGGAGAGAAACCTCTCATCTGCTGTGTTTGTGACCAGAGATTCTCTTGGCATTCACAGATGCAAGGTCACAAGTGTTCAGGTGGTGACACTTTAAAGTTTAATCAGATCTAAACCAAGGAGACAAGAATGCCTTCATCTGCTCTGAGTGTGGTAAAACATTGAGACAAGAACATCATCTGATCCAGCACAGGAGAGAAACTTCAGCTATCCTGGGTGTGGTCAAAGATTTACAAGACCAGGGAGTAGACTCATCTTTGAAAAGTCTTCAAAAGTCTGAAATTTATGTATCCAAAATCAAGGCCTCAAAATGTCTTAAATTCATTAAAAATGTCATATGTTGATCTTAAAAACAGTTGTCAGAGGTATTAGATTTTTTGGAAAAGGACAAGTTAATATTTAAAAAAAAAAATCTATGTAGGCTGTAGTCGGACCTGTCATCTGTTATGTGAAGTCCTGTCTGTGTTCGGGGGACCAGAAAATAACAACAACATCCACAACATGACAGAATTTACAAAGCACTGCACCATGCAACAGCTAGTTAACAACACAATTCTTACATGGCACATTAGCTTAACAAGCTAGCGCTAGTTTTCCTATTTACTTTTAATGACTGAGGAGGCCAAAGCTATAAACACAGAACTGCACAACTAACGTCTAAATGTTAAAAAAGCCTTGATCGAAATATACCTCTGTACAATGAATACATTATTTGTCATAAGATCTTTAATGTATGCCCTGGGAATTCACAAGGAATCCAGCTACAGTTCAGTAAAAAGGGTTAGCTTCAACTGTAGCAATAACAAAATAAGGAACACAATAATGTCATTTAAATATGTTTAAAGTTAATAGTCTGGAAAAGGTGTGTCTGTATTGTATCTACGTCAGGCTGCTTAAGATCAAGAACAGAGGAGGCTTCCACTTTATTCATTAGTATAAAAAACAGTTCCTCATTTATCATAATCTCAAAATGCCTTTTTACGTTTTATCATTTATTGTTTTCAAAGAAAAAATCAGCCAACTGTTTTATTTTATTATCTGTTCTGTTATTTTATGTTATGTTATTGATTATGTCACCATCTGCGTTACTGTCTATTGGGTGTGGGAAGAGTTGGTGTTACTTTGGGGTTTTCGCTATACGCTGTATAATATCCCCCAGGTTGCCCTTATATTGTTTTTTTTTTATTTAACAGATCACTGTTATATTCTTTTTTAAAGTATTTTTATTATGGTTACTGGTTTATTGTTGTATTTGTATCTGTTTTCTGCTTATTGGGTTCTTAGTTTTCAGAAACATCTATATAAATATTTTTTCTTCTTACATGCGTTTTGAAGTCCTTTTGTTATCCCTGGTTTGTCAATGGTATTCTTCTTTGTCAAAGTCTTTGCATAACAGTTTTTTTTTTTCATAAAATCTTCTCAATAACTTTGTAAAAGAATCATATGCGATGTTGACATCACTTGTTAACACTTAATTCCAGTTTTGTTGTTTCAGGTCTGTCTTCAGCTCCTCCAAGGCCTTTTGTGATTTATCTCTAAAGTATTTCTGTTGCGATTTGCATTTTATTACTTTGAAGATTTTTATAAACTGTAAAGACTGGTGAATATTCAGTAGTATAAGTCGTCATGCTCCCTCTGACTTCAATTCCCTCTGATACATTTGTGAAGCAATTGTCAATACCTGTTGGGCTCCATGCTATGATTCTTGTTGGTTTAGTTATCATGGAAACCATACTTAAACTATACACCGATTAAGGAATTCATTTAATGTCTTGTTTCGCAGATCAATATTGAAGTCTCCACATATGAACGTGCTCTAATTATTGATTTTATCAAACAACTCTGGAATTTTGTGGGTGAATGACCCCACACACAAACCTGGTGTTCCACACACACAGCTGATTACAATGTTTTTGACATTTTCACACATTATTTCAACTGTAATGATTTCTGGAATGTCATTTACATCAGTTTACATTAGCAACAATATTACATTTCCTCCACCTTTCTTGTTCTTTTTTTCTGCTTAAAGGGGCTGTGAGGAGTTTAAAAGTGATCTTAAAACACTCTCCCTTCTAGATATATGCCTGATTGTAATCCACACTTTAAAATAAGATTATCAGCGCCAATAAAGCTTTGCTTTTTGCCACAGACTGAGCGTGAGACACAGGACCACATGGTGGCAAGGCAGTCCAATCAAAACAGATACTCCTCATGGCATCTTTAAGAGACACAAAAGTTTTTTTCTTATGTGTTTCAAATAATCTTTTATTTTACCTAAATTGCAGTTCTACAACCAGACTGAGAGTTTAACCCGTCAGGTCTTAATGCAACTGAGTTAACCTTTGTATCCCACTAACGCCTCTTGATTCATATTCTGCATGTACGACGGATCGTATCAAATGCACTATGGCTCAATATATTGGTCAGAGGGAGAACCTCTTATATCTTTATATATCATATAACTTAGTTATAACTATTGTGTATAGGGGAGACTGGGTATGGTTGCAACACTTTTTGCTTCAACACCCCCAACTTATTTTTTGAGTCAGAGTTCTCAAAATTTAAGGCAGAGATCCCGCATTTGTTCTCTACAAATGGCACCAACTCAAACCTCTGTAAGAGTATCACAGAGCTCACCAGGTGATGTCAAATACATGGTGGTCCTTTGTTACAAGCATCCTCGCTACAGGGGGTAGGCTGTAACACATGCTGGGGTAAGTTGTAACACTTAGACAAAAAAAGCAATAACAGAGATGACGCCTCTCAAGAAGAGGTTTATTGAATTAGAACAATCCAGAACAATGTTTCTCTCTGTGACTGACCATGACTCACTTCCTGTTTGACTTAAGAGTTCATCCTTAACAGTATGTATGCTCAAAAAAAACACATATGTCTCACAAACAGTGTGTGTGCTTGTATTTTTCTTTTTTTAGAGAATAGAATAGAAAATATTTTATTTATCCCCGAGGGGAAATTCAGGAGTCACAGCAGCATTTAAGAAAACAAAAGTAAGAAAGTGTATAGAAAGTGCAAAAAGGTCCACCAGAAAATAGATGACGGAAGCCTGTCCACCACTCTCCAGCCCAGCCAGTCTCCACCTCCACAGGGTCCAGGACGGAGCCTCCCCAGCAGTCTGTTCAGTCTCTGTCTCCTGGATCCTGTCTGCTCACAGCAGGCGAAGCTCCTCCAATGTGGCGCCGGCGTCCTATGTCAGCTCCGTTGGCCACGTCCATGAACAGCACAATGCAACTCTGCCCTCCGGCAGCCCCTCTGCAGCTGGGCTAGTATGGCTAGCTCGTCCATCCCACCGGAGATAGATCCCACGTTCCCAACAACAATGGATGGAAGGACAGGTCCACGTCATCACCTCCCAGCTCACAACTGAGAACCAGCACGTCGTCCTCACCTCCTCATCCTCACCTCGAGGGAAATCATCAAGCCCTACACTAGTTAGCATAGGCTGCTAACAGCTAATTTCACATGTAAGCAATGCAGCCATGGTTACATGTAGGATCTCCAGACAAACACAGGAGAAATGTAGTAAAAATATCACTGAAGCCACAAAAAGTTTGGTGTCCATGACCAACAATGAACCATACAAAGTGATGATCCACTCCAAATACAAAGATGATGAAAAAAGAGACAAAAAAAATTACAAGAAATGGACAAAGAAGAGAGAGCTGCTGCAACAGGCAGCTACTTGGGCAGCGCCTAGCAACAAAAGGGGGTGCAACACTTCCTCCTGGCCCCCAGAGAAAACCCTGCTGCTCCTGTACCCTACACTGGGATACCACTGGACCTTTAGCTTCTTCAGTGATTTGTCGTAACATGGCAGAACCCATGTGCTTTTGTGACTGATCTGACTGACTTACCATACTTTGTGACTTCATCAGATGCTTTTTTTAAAAACATCTGCAGGCACACCTCTGTTAGTCTTCCTTTTCCACTGCCTAGGCGCTATGTAACATTATTAAAATCAAGGAAATGTTCTTAGTTGTACATAAGGGGATGATTTTAACACTTTATAAAGGTGTGTTACAACCCTCCCCATCCCTGTCAGCCAAAGTTTAGATAGCTGTATTAGCATTGTGGATTGAAATTAGCACAGGAAAAATGCATATATATTATTATTCTGATATAAGTGAAATGGTTTTATCTGAAATAGTATAAGTACTGAATAATATAGTCGTAGTCAAAAATAAGGACAAAATAAGCTTCTTTTTTTTCTCTCCATGGAATCTGCATGCACCTGTTTCCAGCCCTGACAGTCACCATGTGTGGTCAGAATGGAAATGGGTAAATAATGAAATGATCATGTGACTCCTATCTTGTCTCTGATTGGTGGAATTGTTGGTGTTACAACTCTCCCCATGTTACAACCATACCAGGTTTCCCCATACTATGTTCAAATTTACATTCTTCACTCAATTTAGTATCTGTCAGAATGCAAAAACACACTTTTTTTTTCTTTTTTTACACATTTGTAAATTAAATCAGGCAGTGAGGAGTCAAGACCGGAAACGTTTCTGAACCCAGGGTGGTGATGGATGGTGATGAAATGAAGGAAACCAGAAACCATCTGCCAGATTTTAACTTTGTGACTAACTCTGATGTCTCCTATAGCAGAGCAACTTTCACCACTGACAGGAAACCAATGTTGTGCTCAGACTCTGATAAACCCACTTACATTAATCACCTTCTGAATATCTACACAGTAACATAAGTTGGAGAATCTCAGTAAATCTGTTTATGCATCTTAGTTTACACAGAACAAACAACTGAACAATTCAGGAAGCAGAATAAGACGGTCGTGTGTTAAAGAGAAGCAGGAGAGAGACTGGACAAGTCTGTCACTTCATCAATTTCCCACTTGCTTGTGTCTCATTGAAGAGAGAAAACAATGAAGAGAAAATCCTCACAGCTTCATCTGGGATGATGTGAACGGATGAGAACAGGAGCTGGTGGAGAAAACTGTGAAAGATCAGAAGCCAGAACTGGAGACTGAAGTCAAGGTCAAGTCTGAAATACAAACTAAAGCATGACACGCATCACACAGTAGCTCTGCACGTGACAAAACAAAGGGACACAAAAACTGACCCAGTAGAAGGGTAGAGAAACCCTCCAGATGCTCTTTTAGAAATAAAAGACTGAACCATAAGTCCAGTCTGACGCATCAGAACAGAATAATCCTTCAGGAAAACCTGGCCTGAAAGTTAGCTTGTTGCCACGTTTCAAACAACAGCATAACTGTTGTTACATAACTGTAATGAAAAATATCTTACCTCGTCACGTGTCCAGTAAAAAGTTGGACAAACATAATTTGTTCTGATCTGATCTTCATTTAATACCAAAAAAAAAACACAAGCATGATCAAGTCACATCCTCTTCCCAATGGTGTGTGTGTGAGGCTTGTGCATGAAAAACCTCAAAAAAGGTAAAAAAAAAAAAAAAAAAAAAAGAAAAGAAAAGAAAGAAAAACACTGTCCACTTGAATTTTGTACACAATGTTGGTCAAAACACATTGTTCTGAAATAGAGAGCACAAGAAGGACTTTGAACAGGTCCAAAAAAAAACTACACTCACTGGTTCTGGTCTCTCAGATCTGTTTGAAGTCTGATGTCACAGTCCTCTGAAGCACAAACTGACCTGTGGAGGAGGAACTACCATGAAAAGGCCCCAAAAAAAACCCACTTACTTTTTCTTCTCATGCTCCTCTAGGTTCCTCTTTTTCACTTTCTCTCTGATCTCCTGGAAGCCCGTTCTCCTACTGCACACCTTAACAATTTATGCATCAGCTGGCGCCCTACCAAACCCCATTCTTCTTCTTCCAAAAACAAGCCAAACCTAACCAGGAAGTGAGGTTAATGTCTTTCTGTCTGGCGTAATAAAATCTATTTGGTTCTTTAGTCAAACAACTCCCAAAGAACACAAGAAGAGGATCCATTTCTCAGGTACAGGTTTACAGCACTGGTCCCAAAAGAATGAGCCCCGATATCCAGTAGCAATACAATTATTTTTTAACAATCATTGCTATGCCTACCAGAGGTTGAGTTTAACTGACCGCGCGAGAGAAGTTGGCCAAAAAAATGACTGACACCACTGTTTCAACCCACAGATGGTGTAAATTTTCAGTGAGATGTGCTATCAGAGTGTGCGACTGTTGAATCAGAGCATGGAGCTAGCAGACTGGGTGAAAGTTTACTCAAGGTCAAAGAGACCTCACATACTGGAGACAGGAGCTATCCTTCTATCTGCCACAGAAATAAACGTCAACTGTACAAGTACAAAAGACTAGATAAATGCTGAGCTACATCAGTCGTTATGAAAATATATAACACAGGCGTCATCACTCTAAAGCCACTCAGGGAGACGGATGAACAGTAATTTGTGTTTCTTTGTGGAAAAACTCTTCCATTCTGAGGGGAACAGCGGGGAAGTTATGGACCACTTTGTCACCCTGATAAAGACACCTCTGAGAGGGAAATGGACCACTCCAGAAAACATCCTGATGTCAAAACATAAAAAGAGTGCATTATTGTTTCCAAAAGGGCCAAAAGGTACAGTTCTACTGTTTACATTAAACACTGCTGTCGAGAAAGAGATTCTTTAGGCTTTAGATTGACTGTTGAAATTTGGACATGGTTAGCCAAATTTCCCATTTTTTTTTAAATTATTGTTTTAAAGGGTGATTGCAACAAATCCTGTGTCTTGGGCCTTATTCTTGGGATTAAAAGCCTTTTTTTGGGGAGGGGGGCTTAGCTACATGTCTTGATGTAGGGTCTTTTCTTATAAATATAACACAGATTTTGAGCTGGACCAGCTCTTGTTAAATCATCTTGAGATGTCACTGGTGAATTGGTTTTAAAGACTGATTTAAAGGTTTAAGATATTATGTCATTGCTCCTTTAATTCTGCATGTTAAGTTTATCTGCAATTTCTCTTAATCCTTTTTATGCTTACCCCTACTTTTACACTTTTTTATTATTACTCTATTTTATACTATTATTATTAATTTTATTTTGTTTATTTGTTTATTAGCTTAGTTTATCCTGTTCTATTATGTTGTTTTATTTCAATGTTGTTTGATGTTTATGTTAGGATAAAGATTTATTGTATTTAACATGATCTATTTAATCTCTACCGTTTTATTCCTTCAGTTTTAGCTTCTAGACCTTTTCTCTCGTTCTACTATTTTAGTCCCTCGGTTTTCCAGTGTTTCCTCCTGGGGGCCTGCCACACTGGGAGTAGATTCTGGCCCACTGATTGGGGTGCTGTCCCATGGATGGCTCCGGCCCTGGTGGCTAGAGAGCTCTACACCTTGGTGTGGAGCCTCCTGTCTGCCTGGGCTGGGGTGGTCCCTGTGGTGGCGCCCCCTTCAGCCATGGGCCATGGCTCCTCCCGGTCTGCGCAGCCCCCAAAGGTAGCTTTTTCTTCACCTCAGATCTCGGTGCCCAGCCATGTCTCCTCATGTCTCCTAATCAACAGCCTGTCTTTGTGTGTGTGTGTGTGTGTGTGTGTGTGTGTGTGTGTGTGTGTGTGTGTGTGTGTGTGCCCGCGTGCGTGTATGTTTGTGTGTGCCGGTATGTATGTCTATGTATGTGCGTGGGTGTGTATGTTACTGTGTTGCAATGGGTATATTTGTGGGGGTGGGAGGTTTGGGGTTTTAATGGTAATCCTTTGTTTCTTTTTTTCTCTTGTCTGGCTTTGCTTTTTGTTTTATCCTCTGTGAGGCACTTTGTGTTGCTCAAGTGCATGAAAAGTGCCATATAAATAAAATAAAGTTGAAGGTGGGATGAGATTCAGAGCCAAGAGAAATAGAGATTTAACAAAAAGTAAAGGTGCAATGTTTTCTGTACTTTGACCACTAGATGGCGTTCATGGTCTTGGCTTTTACAAAACAAGGACATCAACTTGATGATAGTGACAGGGGATGCAGGTTGATGTGGTAGGTAAACTTGTTATAGCGGGGGACTAGTCTGTATGAATCTGAAGCTGAACACAGTTTTATGGTATGTCAGTCAGAGAAAGGGGAACTACATGGAGCTGACAGTGACATTGGAGGGCTCAGTGGAGGAGGCATATGCAAGGGAAAAATGTAAGGATATGCAGATTGAGCTGCAGAAACAGAACAGCGAGGTTTGAAAGTGAGGGTTTATCCTGTAGAAGTAGGATGTTGAGGGTTTCTTTCTCACTCCAGGGGGATTTGGTTGAGGAAATGTCAGACGAGGCCGTTCGAACGAGTCAGTGGATCTGAATGAGGATGCTAGTTCTTAGCTTTCAGGGCGGGTCAAACAGGATCAGACTGATTTAGTTCTCTATAGCTGCGTTTCCACCAAGCAGTCTGGTCCGGTTTAGTACGGTTTGGCACGGTTTGGTACAATTAAGCCTGATCCCGTTTCCAAACTGTGCCCTCTAGTGGTAGGCGGCATGTAAGCTGGATGCTGAAAGCCGCAGCTGTTAAATAATAGTGTGACACTGTAGCAACACAACACAGTTTACCCCGCTGATAAATCCAACAAAGAAGAAAAACGTGAGACAGTAAACAAAGAGCATAGATGAAGACATCCAGCATTTCGTCCTCTCTGTGATTGTCATGTAGCTCTTTGATACAAAGTGCAATCAAGCTTTGTTTCAGAGAAGTCTGTGTGCCGCCAGGAGAAATGCAGCCGCTGTCGTATGGTAAGTGACGATTCTTTCGACCAATCAAAGGTCTGCAGTGTGTAGCTCCACCTACCGAGATCCGATTGGTTCAGTCTGGCACCCATGTGAAAGGGTCCCAAAAAGTGGGACAGCTCGTCTCAGTTATTTAGGGATCTGTCCCGGGATAAGTCAGTGGAAATGCCACAAAATGCGCGCCGTACCGAGATGAACTGAACCGGTCTGCTTGGTGGAAACTCGGCTTATGACAACACCATGCCAACTGACGAAGTTCAGTAGTGAGGAGAGAGTGTTTTTCTCTACTGAAAATGATTTCTGTGATTCATTTTGTAGTGATGGTGGACACTGGAGCCTAATTGTCAGACAGATAAAGGACAGAAGAGCAGAAGAAAGATAAACAGGAGAGTGATACAGCCCGAGCTCAAGGCTCAAACACAAGCAAAACTGTTTGTGATAATGTTCACTCCAACCCACAGTCAGCAGTTATTCTGCAGTGGTCTGTTCAAACTTGAGAGTCTATCAGTAAAATGAACAGTGAGGTTACATTAGCTCTGCTTGGTAGATGACTGACAGGATTCACTAACGTTACACATTACAGACATGTCTCAGAGCACTGGACAGCTGTGCTAAATATACTAAACAACAAACAATTTGACAGTGTTTATTTCTCATGTTAGCCTAGCGATATGTCTGAGCACCCGCTGAGGGTGTTGCTACATATGCTGCTACATTTGACTGCTAGGTTTGCTTGAAGTTACGTATTAAAATGTATCATAACTGCACTGATAAATACCTTACCTTGGCGCGTTGTAACTGGTAAAAAGATGTCTTGAACAGATAAAAAAAAAAGAAAATATGTCCCAGTCTGATCTTAATTTAATCCCAAAAACAAACACAGACCTCACTAAAAATGATATACAACAGTGTGAGTGAGACTTTGTGCCAGAAGGTGGCGAGGGAGTCCAATAAGAACAGGTTCTCCTCGTAGCATCTTTAATGTTCAAAGTTACTTAATTTATACCTGTAGGTAGATTTGGTTTGCAGAATATGAGCCAACCTTCTTTTAACAACAACCAATAATAGGAAGCAAGGCAAGAGACAGAGTAGGTAATACAAAAGCTAGATAGGTTAAACAAAAGCTAAACAAAATTGTATCGATACAAATAAGATACAGTGAGGGAAGAGGATAATTACCATACATCAGTGGGAACTTTTTCTAAGTAATTTTACATTTTTGTGCTTTTATTTTTTTCATTATTTTCAACAATGTAAGGTATATTTTGAATTTATTAAAAAAAAAAGTGGAGATTAGAAGGTCTCATTTTTATTAATACAAAATTTGGAGAGGAATAGAATTATTTTCTAGAAAAATTCATCATTTTTGTTTGAAAGTTATCTGGCTTAATGAAAATAAATCTGGAATGGATTGACTTATTTGTACAGTTTATGGAAAATACACTTTCATATAATCCATGGATGATTTGTAGAAAAACGTCATAAGTGGTTTATATAGACTTCAATGATTTTTTGTTTTTTAGAAGTTAACACCTCTACTCAACAAGAAGTGTCAAGATTCACCAGTGCTTCTTTTTGCATCAGTACACTTTTATCTCACAGATTGTCTAACGTTAGTGTTGTTGTATTGTAGTTGTAATGCTGACTCATTCGGCATTCATTGTGGGAAACAGTATGAAAGGTAGAAAGAGCTGTTGTATACTGAGAAAATATCCTGGATCACTAGATCATTTTTTTGTTTGTTTGTTTGTTTGTTTGTTTGTTTGTTTCTTTCTTTCTTTCTTTCTTTCTTTCTTTCTTTCTTTCTTTCTTTCTTTCTTTCTCCAGATACTGCAGATACTAAATTTACACTACATCAGTGGGCACTGCTGGGTAGTTTGGAAAGTGGCCACCGAACACAATGAGGGTGGGGACAACAATCACAGAGGGAAAAAAATATCAGGACAGGAAGAAAAGAGTCTTGAAAAAAGTAGAGAGACATTACTACAAAATAAAACAGGAAGTAAAAATGTGAACTTTGCACAAGTTCAACCAACATAAATGACACAACGTGACAAAAATCAACCATCAGTCAGCAAAAATAAAGTGAACAAAAAAGAATAGAATGTTCCATTGGTAAAAATTAGATAAAAACGATCCACGAATAGATAAAGAGAAAAAGGGAATTTGTTTCTACAGCATCAGACAGAAAGATGAAGCTGTGACTCTCTCACCAGCCTGCTGGACCATTTAACAATCTGATGTAGCTTTTTTTTTTTTTTTTTTTTTTACGGACAAGTATCTAAACCATGATGTTGAGCAAAAAAAGTAACAGATGCAATAAAATTGTCATCACAATGATCACAACTTCCTTCAAGTTTACCCAGTCTGTCTTCACCAAGACATCACTTTCCCTCAACAGGGATGCAGTCCCACTCAGAGCTCTGCTGATGCAGGGACACAGATCTGTTTGGACCTCAACTTAAGCCCTGACCTCTGTCATCCTCTGGGTGAGGGAGATAACGCTCATTTGACCTTTGACCGTCTGATTTCACTGCTCCTCTCTCTTTCTGAAGGCACACAGTTATTCCTCCAGATGGTTCATTTTAACTCACTACGAGATATTTAGAGTTTACACAGAACTCTGGAAACATTCTGTTTTAATCAGACGACTCGTATCCACTGCCCTGCCTCACCTGGAAAAATAAAGCACCTGCATGTGGAGGTGTTATTTATAAACCTCATCTCCACTTTCAGAGCTGTTACCCCTCCCACTGCCTCCTCCAAACAACGACAGAGAGGCCTCAGCTCAGCACCCTGTAACTGGACCCTGAACTTCCTCTCAGAGCGTCCACAGGGGTGAGACTGGACCCTGATCTGTCCTCCACTGTAACCCTGAGGCTGTGTGAGTGGAGTCACGTCTTCCTCTGTTCTGTCACACACGACTGTGCCTGCGTTCACTCACAACACCACACTTTAGTCTGCAGGTGATACAGCTGTTGTTAGGCTGAGATCTGGACACAATGGGACAGGCTAAACCACGTGGTGAGCTGATACTCAGACGGTGGCCCTGCTTCTGATTAGCACAAAGACCAGACATCTTCAAATCAGGTTTATGCCCCTCTGAGATTAACAACCTGGCAGGGATCAACTTAAGGAGCATTCTGTAACAGGCGGCTGTGTGTTCTTCTGCACCACAAATAAACTAAGAAAACAAAAACAAAACAAAGCTGCATTCAAAGTTGGTAAAAACAATCCCCCAAAATCCCTGAGTTGAGCAGAAGAAATCTGAGGGTGTGCGAGATCTGGCAGGAGTACAAGTTTAGTCACATGAGGGATCCAAATTCAAACGTTAATACATCTGAAGCAAGGGGCAACATTTGGCTTAGCAAAATCAAATCTATACAGAAGTGCTACAAATTGCAGTTCATCGAGTAGCTGCTTGAGACAGGCTACAGGGAGACTGGAATCCCCATATACACCAAGGAAATAGATGTTTACAGCATTAAAAGACAAACCTGGTTCAAAAACGTCTTGGATCTGAATCGCTAATTTCTCTATCATCACACACTGTCGGTGGTCCTTTTTTAACTCAGGGGTTAAGAAGATATTAAGATTATGAGTTTGTCCAAGAGAGGCCCAGCTCATGTGACTGACAGGCCGCCTGGCATCCTATAGCTGTTAATAAGGAGGCCCAAAGCCCGCCTCTTGAGTCAGAATTTCCAATATGGCCCCCGTCGACATTCGTCTTCACTACTCCCTATCAGGAACAGATGGATGACATAGCGGAGACTGTGCCTCTTTTTTGTACAGTCTATGGTCTGAAGTCACCTCTGTAACTTTAGCATAAGATTGTCCAAACACAGTTTTTTCCCCCATTGGTTAAAATCAAAAAGTGTAAGAAAAACAAATGGCATGCTCTTTGAAGTTGCTTTGTGAAAATCACTGTGTGACAAATCTCATTGTGAGTAATAATCATCATCAGCTTCATTGAATTCATTAACATGCTCTTTAATAAGTGTTATTTTATCATATCCGTAGAAAATGGGATTTTGTCTCTTATTGTCCTAGTCTGTAAAAGGGATTTTGTCCTCACCCACAACTATGACGCAGTGTTGACTGTTTCTATAGACCGTATAAAAAATGGATGCAGTCTTTGTGATGTCACCTTCTTGTTTCTGATGCAGAGTTTTGAAGCCTATCCACTGCAGGTGCCATACTGGAATTGCTGATTCAACCTATCTTCAGGTGGATTAGGATGAGGTAAGGAGGTGGGCCACTGGCCTTTTTGAGGACAGCTACAGGGTGTCCATCAGGGTGTTCCTACAAGTTATTTTTTCATGTTTTTAATGCCGTTTATTAGAGAGGATAGGACTGTGGATAGAGCAGGAAACAGAGCCAGAGTGGAGAACAACATGGGGAGAGTCACCATAGGCTGGAGTCAAACCCGGGCTACCCACTTAAAGTGATACTCCGGGATGGAACAAGTTGGGTCCTACCACAAGGTTTAGGGCAGAAATGACCCCTACAACAGTGTTTTTGTGCAGCAGAAGCCCAGGGCGCACGCACCAAACACCCCCTCCCTGCTCCTCTGCCGGTTTCCTCTGCACTCAGACGGGGCCAAATTTTACTTGACCAAAAACACAAATAAACAGACTCCCACCGAAAAAATCTGATATGGGTCTGCATTCACGCTTTATTTAGAGAATTTTCAGAGCATTACTTTCACACAAAACACCGCTAAATAAGGCTCTAGTTCTCATTGTGTAGTAATACCTCCACTGCAGAGTCACAGCTGGCTACGAGGCACTCGCCACGGATATAAACAAATGCAGGTAGTCTGCCAGGATGAAGACACACGATGAGAACTAGAGCCTTATTTAGCGGTGTTTTTGTGTGAAAGTAACGCGCTGAAAATTCTCTTAATAAAGCGTGAATGCAGACCGATATAAGAGTTTTTCAGCGGGAGTCCATTTATTTGTGTTTTTGGTCAAGTAAAATATGGCCCCGTCTGAGTGCAGAGGAAACCGGCAGAGGAGCAGGGAGGGGGTGTTTGGTGCGTGCGCTCTGGGCTCCTGCTGCACAAAAACACTGCTGTAGGGGTAATTTCTGCTCTAAACCTTGTGATAGGACCCAACTTGTTCCATCGCGGAGTATCACTTTAAGGGCTTTGCCTCATGGTGTGCGCAACTTAGACCACTAAAGCTGCGTTTCCACCGAGCAGTCCGGGTCGGTTCAGTACAGTTTGGCACAGTTTGGTACAGTTAAGCCTGGTCCTGTTTGCGTTTCCACAGCAAACTGTGCCCTCTTGTGATGGGCGGGGTGTAAGCTGGATGCTGAAAGCCGCAGCTGTTAAAAAACAGAGTGACGCCATTGCAGCGTGGCACAGTGTACCCCACTAATAAATCCAACAAAGAAGAAAAACTTGACACAGTAAACAAAGAGCTGGATGGAAGACATGCAGCATTTTGTCCTCTCTGTGATTGGCATGTAGCTCTTTGATACAAAGAACAATCAAGTTTTGTTTCAGAGAAGTCTGTGTGCCTCCAGGAGAAATGCAGCCAACGTCACGGGGTTAGTGATGATTTTTTTGACCAATCAATGGTCTGCAGTATTGTTGCTCCACCTTCCGAGAGCGGATACGTTCAGTCTGGCACCCATAAGTAAGGGTCCCAAAAAGTGGGACAGCTTGTCTCAGTTATTTGGGGGTCTGTCTTGGGATCAGTCAGTGGAAATGCCGTAAGATGTGTGCCGTACTGAGACAAGCCGAATTGGTAGAAACGAGGCTTAAACACCAGCAAACACGTATGGGAGGCCCTGATCCAACCTTTAAAGTTCCCGTACCAACACCTTAGGTATCGGATCTGGTCAGGTGGAGAAGGATGGTTTGACAACTTTGGGCTCTTCTAACTTGAGTTAAACAGATGAGCTCTGTGGATCAGTCCATCAGTCTTTTACTGATATCTCATGTAGTTTCTGAAGTCTTTATCTGACTGATACCTGATAACAGGATTTGTGCAACCACCTTACCGCTGTGCCATTGGTTTGTGTAGCAGCTCCTCTCACACAGTCTTGACTGTCTGATGTTGTAATCAGAACACATCTTTTCTCAAGGTGAAGAAACTTTTAGTTGTAAGACAAGTTATGGAGTGAAAATCAACATTGCAGAGTTGGTTGAGTATGAACTTTAACTCCTTGAATCACCAATAACTCCCTGAAAAACAACCCAGTGTTAATTGAGAGGAATGAAAAGACATGCTGGCAATCAAAAACCAAAAAGTAAAGAAAAAAAAACAACACTAAAAACTGAAACCCAAATGAAAATAAATAAAGCTATCACATCATACAGATGAGGAGAGATCAAGGGGAAATAACATTATCATGTGATTGGTTGACAGGTCTCAAAAAAAGAAGAAGCTAAGTAGCACAAACTCAATCTACTCTGCCTGAGAAAGAGGAATATTAACTCATGGAGGAAAACAAAACAGCACAACCAGGATGTTTTTAAACACATGTTGTTTTGAAGGGTATTGAACAGGAAGTTTTCTTCTCCAATATGGATGACTCAAACTTTGTTTTTTGTGCCAGTATTTTCTCTTTAGATGCTCTGACTCATCAAATGAGAGCTGCCTGGGCAACGTCTCTACTTGCCTCTGCCATGGTGGAGCAGAAACCGCTCTGCCCAGACATGATGGGAGAGACTGGACACCCGACAGCACAGGAGTGGGTTTATAAAGAATTCACTTAAATACAGGAAACAATGTGAATTAACTGAGTAGACTTGTTCAGTTTGAATGTGATGTAAAGTTTTATATAATGATGTAGGATATACAGCCTAAAGTGTAAAGTAATGAAGTCTATTAATATGTTTTATAAGACTGATACTGGATTTATCATTCATGGTATTTTTTAATGTGAATAGTAGTTTTCTGTGGTTGGTTATTAGCTAATAGAGCGTTAGTGCAGCTGATCTTAAGATTTAATGTTATGTTGATGAAGTCATTCTGACACTGATGGTGAAACACTGTGGTAACAGCCCCATGTGACTCAGTCTGATGGCCCTTTATATTTTAGCCCAGGCCACCAGACTGTTGGAGCTGGAGAAGTCTTTCAGAGGAAACATCCTTGAGAGCTCAGAGTCCAACTGCATTTGGATAAATCTGGAGTTACCATGACCTGGATGACTGAGAACCTTCACAGACATGGTGAAACACTGTTTTACAGTTAATTTAACCTTGTTTCAAGAGCTGTGCTGCAATACAGGACTATTTTTTTCCTTGCAACAATAGGTTAATATTTAAACAAATTAAAGTAAAGGATCTCAGTGATTCTATTTAAAGGTGTGCGACAGAAAGATTTCTCTGAGCTTTTTAGGAAAAATACGTTTTGATTCAAGGTTTTTCTTTTCTTGGAACAATTTTGCTCTTTGGGCTTTATTGGTGTTGTGGAAATCATTTAGTTCCTCCCTGAAGTGATCCTGAAAAAACCTCCTTTCCGAACACACGCTTCGCCTCTCCTCTCCTCTCCTCTCCTCTCCTCTCCTCTCCTCTCCTCTCCTCTCCTCTCCTCTCCTCTCCTCTCCTCTCCTCTCCTCTCCTCTCCTCTCCTCTCCTCTCCTCTCCTCTCCTCTCCTCTCCTCTCCTCCTTGCTGTCATCTCTCCTCTGTTCTTCTCTCAGTTAACTGACGTCGTGTGTCGTAGTGCGCAGCCGCATACGCGCCGGTGCGACGCGGCGTGGAGACAGAAGTAACGCACAGCAGAAGCGGTGGTGCGTCGGGTGGATCCTGCAGAGGGTTTGCTGCATCCTGACGTGGATCCATGAGAGAGAAAACATCCGTCACGATGTAAACGTTACATTCTTCAATGGAGCTTCGTCTCCCGCTGCGCGTCCCCGCGCTGTTTCCCCGCACACGATGAGACGGAGCTGCTGCGGGCGGTAGGTGTGAGTCCTGACCGGAGAAGAGCCTCCCGCAGCGGATGATGTGTTCTTGCTGCCCGCTGTCCTCCCTCCTCTCCCGGTTGACGTCGTGCTGAAGAAGCCCGACACATGCTTCCCTCCTTTTTCCTCTTCAAACGGAAACAGACCTGATCCAAGATGAAATTTCCAACCGAGAATCCGAGAAAACCAGGGACCATGAACCCCCCGCCAGGTTAGACCTTCAATGAGTCTTTACATGAGTTAACTGCTGCAGTGAGTCCGCAGCTCTGCTGTCTAACAATAACACCAGGCTGGATCAGGATCCGCTGTCAGACCCGCACAGAAACACACTGACACCTGATCTGGATCTGGACCTGAATCTGGTTTAGGTTGACTTATCAAAATGTTTTAACTGAGAGGTTTGAGTCTGTCAAAGTGTTTAGATACAAAGATTCGAAAACTGTACTTGGTCTGTAATGGGGACAGGACATCATTAAGTAAAATAATAATAATAATAATAATAATAATAATAATAATAATAATAATAATAATAATAATAATAATAATAATGCTCAGCGTGAGGCGCTGCTGCAGAGTGTAAACAGGAGCTGTAAACAAAAGAGTGATGCAGAGTGACGTTACCTCGCCTGTTCTCGAACAGCACCTGCAGCACATGCTCACCACCTGATTCCCATGTGTTTTTCCATATTACTACATCAGGGGTCTGTCTCCTCTGTGTGTCATTCACATGTTAAACACATGAGAGTTTGATCGTGAGCAGAGACCTTTCTCATGTGTCTGCTAAGATCAGCTCTGAGGGTGAACCAGGGCCTAAATATGTACCAAACATGTGAAACAGTGTGATGTTTAACATATACTGAGCATGAGAATCCCATGGAGACCATTTGACAGTCTATGTTACATAAATCTGGTGTCAATAAGATTCTGTTATGTAACACGTTTAGTGATGATGATGATGATGATGATGATGATGAGCAGATGATCAACACCAAGGAAGGGGAGGAGCTACATTTCACCTTTGTGAACGCAGAACATGTGACACACCTGAGCACGGTGGGGAAATGTGAGTTCATCGGAGTGTTTTGGTAACGCTTCCTTACTGACACACTCCTGAAATACATCAGAAGTGGATGTAGTTTGATTTTGGCACAGAGAACCAGAGCAGAAGCAGGCTGCTGCAGAACAAGTGGACTCTACCACATAATTTAGCGCAGTTTGACAAACTCTGGCCAAAGCACTGTTCTCAGAGTCAGTATATGCTCTCTTAATCTTAACTTTGCTGTCAGAAAGCCTGTTTGAGTTTGTACTATTCTTGCAGTATGCGCGTTCCTCTGCCTGTAGTGCACTGATCAGCTGTTTGGATCTGTTGGCTCTCCACAAGAGGAAACTTTACTAAATCTCATTTTAAAGAAAAAGGAAGAGACTTACTGGGTTACAGGGAGGTATTTTTTGACAATAAAGCTCTCCTTTGTGTGTTGGTCAAGTGGCAACCTACAGCTGTGAGAAATAAAGCCCATAATGAAGTGCTAAAAACCACAGTTCATCAAGTGTCCACTTCAGGCTAGCTCCAGAAGTACTGTAAACCACACCAAGCCAAAAAGTCGTTTTTTGTTTTGTTTTGTTTTTTTTTTTTACAGCAGAAATAAACCTGTTTACAGCCTGGTTAAAATAAATGAACTCTGTCTGAACAACTTATTTCTCTAACGCTTCACACAGGCCGTGATTTTTTTATATAACTCGGCAGTTTAGAAGATATTAAGATGATGAGTTTCCCCAATCAGAGGCACAGCTCAGCTGACTGAGGTGGGCATCCTGTAGCTGTTTGTGAGGAGACTTAAGAGCTGAGCTCTTGAGTTTAGCATTTTTATAGTCTTCAAAGCAGAGCTACCCTAACCAATGTGGTGTCCCAGGCAAGATTTCATCTGGTGCCCCTTGTATTCCAGCATTTTTACATACTTAAATAAACCTATCATACAGCTTGACGTTTTAGTGACTTTAGTCTCATAAAAGAAAAACCTGCAAAATCAAATTTAAATAAATACAAAATAATATAAAAAAGAAATATCTGGAACTGAATTACAAAGATCTAGGAATACAAATTGAAGATTTGAATATATGTATATCACAGGAACCTATAACAAAATACAGTAAAAAACAAATCAAGTTAGTCACATATAACAGTCAAGTTAGTAGTAGTAGTGAATATTTATTGATAATAATCAAACGTTTGAAAAGGTTAATTCCAGAGGTTCCTTGGTTTTTTCCTCCTCATCAGAGCAGCAGGGCAAGTGTGCGTCAAACTAATTATTACAATATTTGTATTTGAAATCAGCTGAATGTTAAATTACGAAGTGCACAATGATGTTAATAAGAAGCAGGACTCTAACGAAACCTGCCTCACAAAAGAAAAACTGTAATTCTATACCTGGTTATTTCATCTACATGTATAAAAATGTTTGTTTACCTGATTAAAAAGTAGTGGAAATCACTGACATGAACTTTATTAGAAGTTAGGACTTAGACAGTCAAACGTGACTACCAACCGCTAACAAGCTAGCATAACTTCGAGTAAAACTTCTAAATAACACCACGCACATACCTCTGTCTGTTTAGCGTTTCTTCTCCTCCTCTCTTCTTCTCTTTCACCCCTGGGCTCCTGAAGGCTTTGGCTTCTTTGACATGATGCCTGTTATTTAGCGTACTGTCGGTCAGTATCATTTAAGCAGCATAAGCTGCCTGTCCATCTCGTCCACAAATGAGCAGGTGAGGAGGAGCGGTGTTAATGTTGTGATCATGCGCCCTTCAGGGTCAATCTGAGTGCAGGAAAATACAGCCTTTTTTAGGTTATTGTCATGTTTTGCAGGATTTTTTGTAACATTACTGAATATAAGTCTGGAAATTCTTTTATACAAAAAAGATAGCCACGCTGGCGGCCCCATGATTGCCGGCGCCCCTAGCAATAGCCTATACAGCCTGTGCCACGCGCCGGCAACAATAAGGTTTGTTGTTACATTTTGGGTGCTAATAACCCCATACACAGTTTCAACAGTGCTGTTTACAGTTGCTGCCAGCTCAATTAGATGCTCAATTCGCATTTATTTAACATTCCAACATGTTAGCTAACATGACAGCCTCAATACACATCATCAATTTCTGACAGTTTCTGTAACTCTGTGGGGAAAGGAAGGGGAAAGGATTTCTTTTACAATAAAGGAGGATAATCTCAGTTTTCAAATATTCCCTCCTGTGAATGAGGCAGAAGAATCTCTACTTATCTGGTGGTGACTTCTGCTGTTTCACTCACTTTCTTTCTTTAGATGTTAAATCAGAAAACCTGAATAGAATGTCTAAAGTCAGGGTTCAGCTGTTCAAGGCTGTGAGTAAAGGCATGGTCACACAGGCCATTTGTACGGTGGTGTACTCAAGTGCAATCGACCCTGTTAAGTTCCAGACTTAAGGCACATTCATGGCCACCACGTCATCGTGAAGCGTCAGCTTACAAGAAGCATGGCCTCATCTGAGACAGCATGATGAGACACAGAGAGCACTGCTACAACTTTAGAGACTTTTAGACCTAAGTTAAGTGTTTTAGTACAACACAGCTCTCCAACACCCAGGTTTTTTTGGTTTAAAGGATTATCGAGAGCAATGGCCACAGCAATTAAACGTCATGGATGATGTCATGTCCTCGTTGCGTACGTATGCTTGTGCTTGTGTATGGAGTGAACCGTGCTGAATCACACCTCTCCGAAGTGTGCCAAAACAGAGAAGTGAACTGTGCCAGAGTGGTCCCACTAGCCAAACTGGACTTTGGGGTTGAAGCGTGCTTGGGCACCCTTGTGACATCACCCTAACACCCAAACCTCGTCTTGAACAAAGAGAAATAGTGTTAAAAGCAGTGAAGATCTGCTCTTCATTCATTGGCCTCAAAACAAGATTCACGTCTTTTTGACAGTGGGTGCTCATGGGAAATGGAGTCGTCATCCCAGAAAGACACTACAGAAGGCAGTCCTTAAACATTTCAGTTTATAACAAACTGTTATACCTGAATTATTTTAAGTTGAAAGCTGACTTTAAATTGTGAAACTTTTTTATGCTTTGAAGTTGTTTAAAATTTCGAGAAATGATTCATTTTGATAATTGGTTGATCCATCATGTAATAAAGTTTTCACTATCTGAGACAGAATTAAATATATCTGGAGCTCTGACTGTAGGATAAACTATATGAGTTATTGTTTAATTCATAATATTTGTTAAATGTTACTATTTACTAACAATACATTTATACCATTTGTCAATATTAAAGAAATACTACGAGAAAAGATTATCTAATATCACAATCTAATGTGATTTTTCTTATGAGGGTAAAAAGAGTAAAAGTGAAAGAAAAGCATCTGAAACAAAATATTAAAATCATAGAACAAACATGAAATCAAAGCATGTGAAACAATAGAATAGGAATATTTGTTTTTCAGACAGTTTTAAGAGAGGAGTGTCAAAAGAAAGTCAAAAAACAAGGATGAGAGAGTAAAGATTAAAAGAAAGAAAGACACAAGACAAGGACGAAAGGACAGACACGCAGTAAAGATAAGTCAGACAGCATCAGGACGAGCAGTCGGTGTTTTCATGTTCTTTGTGTCCAGCTGTGAAACATCTGCGACCGCAGAGTGACGGAGCAGCAGGTGGAGACTCTGCTGTCACTGACAGACGGTCTCCAAACTTCAAATCTACTAAAAATACGACTGCTGTCCTTCTGTCCACCTGTCCTGCTGACAGACAGACATCTCTGCTGTCTGTCAAATTCAGGACATCTGTACTTTTCTTTCTTTCTTTCATTCCTTCTTTCTTTCTTTCTTTCTTTCTTTGAGCAGGCATCGTTAAAGAGATGGGTTGTCATCTTGTTGAAGCTGTAGTTGCGTCCTCAGTCTGAGACAGTTCTCGTGTAGTGTTCCTCACTCACACATTTCTGCGTCGTCCTGCAGTTGAGTGTCTGTCTCTCCTCTTTCAGTGGCTGTCCAGACCAACCTGGTCCCCCCTAAGAAGGTCCAGCCAGGCATGCTCCAGTCAAGTCTGGTTCAGGCCAGCGTGGCCACCATGCAGAACCCGATGGGCTGTGCCGTGCCGCGGCTCTCGGTCTCCTCGCGCCCCCCCAGTATGGTGACCAGCATGGAGGCGGTGGCGGACGGCTCAGCGCCCTTCACCATGATGAAGCTGAAGACGGTGCTGGCGGTGTTTGTCGTGGTGGTGGTCTACCTGATGGGGGGAGGGCTGGTGTTTCGGGCGTTAGAGCAGCCCTTTGAAGACAACCAGAAGATCACCATCACAGCAGAGAAGGCCGCCTTCCTCAACAAACACCCGTGTGTGTCCCCCGAAGAGCTGGAGGCTATTATCAAGGTAAGACCCGGTCGATTCTTGGTCCTAGACCAGGTCCCCAGCGGGGAATCAGGTCTACTGAAACTTGAGCTTCATATTGATCCAACACTATTCACTCCCGCACACACACACACTCCACAGTCTGCCAAACCGGACCTGATACTCAGTGTCTAGTACACACACTCACATGGATGAGCCTCTGTTTTTTCTACAAAGTCCTTGAAGAACCTGAAAGTAACGTTTCTCTGTGTGACTCTGAATGTCATCAAAGAAAAAATCAACACCATTACATGCAGAGTTAGTCTGTGTTAAAGTCTGTGTTTGTTAGTCTAAACAGCTTTTCCGATGTGCACACTGAGGGATTATGTAAAACTGAGTGTTATACTGTTCATCCAGACGAGCTCTCCTGCTGTTTTTGGACATGCACTCAAAAACTTGTGGAAAAATTTCAGGAGCTCTTCTGAGTCGAGTGTTCATACGTGTCCCGCTTGAGCAGAAGGTCTTCCCTGTCTGATGGGGTGCACGTGTTTCTGTGTGTGTGTGTGTGTGTGTGTGTGTGTGTGTGTGGGTCATCTCAGGAGGCGAGACATGACGTCACAGGCGCTGTGGTAGTCACGTTAATATTTCATAAAGTCATCCAAGAAAAGAACCGCTGAGTTTTGATTGTACTCCTCCTCATGTTTTAGTTCTTTTTGTTCCTTATTCTCTTTTTTAAACTTCTCCCTAAATTTCTTGCACATGTGTTTGTGAAACTACAGCTGTTTTTGTCAATGACAGCAATAAACTGTGGTGGATTGTGAAAAATATTCTACGTGGGGCTGTGCTGCGTCATACCCAGTTTTTAACAACCATACCACTATGATTTGACACGAACTGCAGGACACCAGTGCTTTCTGAAAAAGTGTTATTATTTATTACAAACAGAAACAAAAAAAAGACAAGACTGTAGATGGACAACTTGACCCCTCGAACAGTTTTGGATTATCATTAAATACTTTTCTGATGAGATTATTTTCTTAAATTTGAAAAAAAAAAAAAAAAAAAAAAAACTAAACTAGGTTGCATTCCTGAGTAGGGATGGGTACCTTTCACGTTTGAAACGATGCCCGATACCTGGAAATCGGCCTCGGTACTCAACGGTATCAATTTTCGGTACTTTTTTGTGTTTATGTGGAAAAAAATATGAATGTGTTTATAATAAAATATTTCATTTTTCAATTTAATATAATTATTCGACAATATATAACCCTGCAATGCTGTGTTCATGTCCAGCATGGAAAAGCACCTACTCCTCCACTCCCTCACAGTCACAAAGATAAATTCATGTACCTAAATGTGGTACCTTATGGTTTTAGGTGAATCGGTACCCGGTACTTATGACAGAATTCGGTCGGTACCTATAAAAGTACCTAATTCGGTACCCATCCCTATTCCTGAGGACTTCTCCTGTGTTTGAACAGCTGTTGTAAACTGGATATTCACTGACACGTTCAGCTGAAGGTCTCCAGTTTACAGGGTCACTTTTTAAACTGGAACACCAGGAGCTGATAGACACACTTGCACACTTTCAGGCTCAAAGAAGATCATTGTTTAGGGGGTACAAAACCAAGTCCATCACAGCTGGAGGTCATCTCATCGTGGATGGAGGGAGAAATAAAAACACAGTGGGTGCTCCGCCAATCAGATAGGGGTCTGTGAGGAGCACTTTGGGTAAATCCGGGATAGAAAATCTAGCTGTTTGTATTTCCACTCACAGCTCCTTCGGGTGATTCTGGGAAGTTTTCAGGAACTTCATGTTACGTGTGAAGGCAGAAAAGAGACTGCTGGATGCTGATTTTCAGCTGCAGCTCATCTCACAGAGAGAAGGAACAGATTTTCCTGCATAAATCGTGTTTGTGAGAAATCTGACCTCATGGAGTGAAGCTGTTGCTTTGAATGTGAACGAAGAGTGAATCAGGCTTTTTCACATCGATGTCATCGTTTCCTGCACGGACCTTCATTGCGAGGCCAAAGGAAATAGTTACTGAGTAGACAGACAGATCCTGTGGGGGGACTCTCACAGTTTGTTTTTGGTCTCCCTGTTGATGAACAGTTCCAAGAAATAGAAATTGAGAAAAAGTAAATAGTGTTCGAAAAGTTGATGCGTGATTGTCAATGCGTCTGATTCTGTTCAAGGTTTCTGTTGAAGGAGGATTTTCCTTCATTATGGATTAAGGGTTGGTCTCAATTTTTTATCCGATGTTTGGGGACATTTTCAGCATGGGAAGGGGAAAAAAGTAACAATTTGAATAAATTATTAGAACTTAAACAACTTGTGCACACTGTCTAAAGTGCAGTATCAACTGTTTAGGCTGCCGCTCTGCCCTGTTTTCTTTTATTTTTAAAAATGTAGAATGAAAGATAATAGAATAATAGAAGAAAGTAATGAAATAGATTTATAATAAAAGATTTAAAATAAAATAACGCAGGATCCAACTAACCCCACCAAGCTGAGGGCAGATTTTCCCTTTAGTGAGTAAATTCCAGAGGGTTTTCTGCTACATGATATTTGTACCAGAATAGACACTTCATTAATAAATAAAGCTGCTGAATTCCTACTCTGTTTTTGGTGCAGCTGCAGTCTCCTTCTCTCTTGCTGCTCTGCGGGTGCTCCGTCAGGTCGAGCTGAAACACTGACATTCAGTATGGGCATGTAACTTGAATGTTTCACATCTTTAACTAATAATATTACACAAAATTGACCTATTAGTTGTTAATATGTGGTTCGTAGAACCTCTGTACCCTGTCACAGTCTTAGTGTTATTATGTGCAGCCTTTCCTTCCTGAGAATCTTTGGGTTTTTAGGGATTAAGATGTTGTGACGGGGCTGCTAGCTGAGGGTTCAGCTTCTGATGTGTATTTTTCTCTGGGATGATGCAACCTGCCCTGCACTAAGTGCTTTTTGCCTCGTCCGCTTGTAGCAGACGTACACACTCATGAGCACAGGTAGAAAGGATTTCAACTGTGTTTCGAAGGGATTTGTTGAGAAAGTGTCTGTTTTGGGTAGCATTCTCTTTGAGTCTGCACCACATGGTTCAGCACACCAGTGCTCCAAACCAAAAGTTCTGTATTTATCTGTGTCGTCACAGTCCTGCGAAGTTGTACACCAGTGTGGTGAAACATTATGACCACATACCCAACATTGTGCCATTGGTCCCCCTTTGCTGCCAAAACAGCCCTGACCCATCAAGGCATGGACTCCATTGAACCCCTGAAGGTGAGCTTTGGTATCTGCCACCAAAATGTCAGCAGTAGATTCTTCAAGTCCAACAGGTGCTTCAGTGAGATTTAGGGAATTTGGAGAGCAAATAAACACCTAAATCTTGATGTTGTGCTCCTAAAACGTTATCTAAGCTGTTTTTGCTTTGTGGCAGGGCACATCATCCTGCCAAAAGAGGCCACCAGGGAAAACCATTTCCATCAAAACGGTTGCTAGGCGCTACCCAAGTAGCTGCCTGTTGCAGCAGCTCTCTCGTCTTTGTCCGTTTCTTGTAATTTTTTCGTCTCTTTTTCGTCATCTTTGTATTTGGAGTGGATCATCACTTTGTATGGTTCATTGTCGGTCACGGACACCAAACTTTTTGTGGCTTCGGCGATATTTTTTTACTACTTTTCTCCTGTGTTTGTCTGGAGATCCTACATGTAACCATGGCTGCATTGTTTACATGCGAAATTAGCTGTTAGCAGCCTGTAGCATGTCAATGCTAACTAGTGTAGGGCTTGATGATTTCCCTAGAGCTGAGGAGGAGGCGGTGAGGACGACGTGCTGGTTCTCGGATGTGAGCTGGGAGGTGACGACGTGGACCTGTCCTTCCATCCATCGTTGTTGGGAACGTGGGATCTAGCTCCGGGGGATGGACGAGCTAGCTATGCTAGCCCAGCGGCATCGTGCTGTTCACAGACGTGGCTGACGGAGCTGACATCGGACGCCGCGACACATCGGAGGAGCTTCGCCTGCTGTGAGCAGACAGGATCCAGGAGACAGAGACTGAACAGACTTCTGGGGAGGCTCAGTCCTGGACCCTGTGGAGGTGGAGACTGGCTGGACTGGAGAGTGGTGGACGAGTGGTGGACGGGATGTCGTCATCTAATTTCTTATGGACATTTTTGCACTTTCTATACTCTTTCTTACTTTTGTTTTCTTAAATGCTGCGGTGACTCCTGAATTTCCCCTCGGGGATAAATAAAGTATTTTCTATTCTATTCTATTCTATTCTATTCTATCAAAGATACACCATTTCCGATATCGATATTTTGGAAAAAAAAAAAAAAAAAAAAAGCCATTACCGATTAATTGGCCCATTAATTTAAAAAAAATGTAATATTAATGTAAAAAATAAACTTTGGACCCTTAATGCTTACAAAAATGAATGTATAAATAACAGGCGGAAAAATTTACTGTTTTGAAACACTTTTTCCTTTAGTACTTGTTTAGTACTTGTGCTTCCACATGCAGCTGATAGTGATGAACGCTCGCTCTCTACACTCTCAGATATTTGTGCACTTGCGTTATATCTGCGGATACTGGCTGCCTTTTAAGCTTTTAGCTAATTCCATTCTAGGTTGGCATAACTGCAGCAATGTCAGTGTTAACATATACAGATAGAGCATGCTATGCCAGGTTAGCATAACTTCACCAATGTAACGTTGTTGAAAAGCATGACTGACACAACAAAGTGCACGTCACTTGTCATGACTCATGGCAAAGACAGTTGAACTGAAACAGGAGACAGTTTGAATCAGTGTTTGTGTTTATTTCACAGTGTCATTATACTCATACCTGCCAGCAGCTCCATTCAGCCCACTCCTGTGTTGTTGCTCTGCCTCACTCCTGTAGGTGACTAATTAGTCAGCGGTGCGGAGAGGACTGAGGATCAGATTGCGTGAGAGCTCCTTCTGTTGGACTAATGGCACAACGAGATAATACTGTGCAACTTAAACACTGAACACTGCATCACTTGCATGAAAATTTAAGTTTATATCGGCGTTATATCGGCAAAACTACATTGAATGATGTCGAATATTTCAGAAAGGGCTATAATCGGCCCATATAATCAGTCGGCCGATGGATCGGTCGGTACATGGAAATGCCGAGGAACAGAAAACGCTGTAGTAAGCATACCAGGCCTGTAGTGGGTGGTATAACTGTAGAGACACAGCCCTCCACAGACCAGATGAGTCTAACTGGCTGCTAATAAAAAAAACAGAAGAAATGCATAAGTGGTGCAACAGATTAACATTTTGTTCAAAGACAGTTAACAGATACAGCAGCACAAACACAACACGGTAGTCTGCCATTGTTATTGTTGTTTACCTATCAGTGCATGGCAATTTATGTTGCCACAATGAAAGGGCAAAGCGCAGGCTTGCTGTTTACACAGCAATGGTGGCAGCAGCGGCATTTCTGGAAAATTTACACTCGAGGCTGTTTTCAAAATTTTACAGTGTAGGTTGGCTAGAATGCTGTAGCCATGTAAAAGAGAGGCCAAAATGTAACAATACTTTTACATTCATCGTAAAACTGTCATCATGGTTTCTTAAGCTGCATGTTAACATACTGACTGCCCCCGCTGGCTGGCTGTCTTCCCATGGTGCATCCTGGTGCCATGTGTCCCCTGGGAAAGTGACACTCATGAAATCAGCCATCCACATGACCTTAAATGACTCATCAGACAAAGTCATCTTTCCATCCCTCTGTTCATTCCCTTCGAAGTTCTGATGCTCACATGCTCGATGTTGGACACACCGACTGTGGCTGTGTAGCCCTAAACGCAACAAACTGTGATCACTCTGTTCTAGGGCTGCAACCAACGATTCTTTTAGTAATTGATTACTCTGGCGATTATGTTTATTATTAATCGATGAATCTGAAAAAAAAAAGTATGAGAACGCATAATAGTAAATTTTGCAAAACCAAACATGCGTTGTTATTTTAGTACATGAATATTGTTTGCTTAAAGATATGTACAAAAAAAGAACATATTTGAACATAATTAAAATGAGCAGATGCTGCATTTATCAAGTATAACAAATAACATGAAAGTATTGTCACTTGAAGAATCAACGGTTTGGGCAAAATGATAGAAAATATGTTGTTATATCATCAGATTAAGAACTAAGTGGGCCAAAAAGGCAAATAAATAAAAACATGTCCTCAATCTTTTCACCTGCAGGTCAAACAATACACGCCCTCTGCCCTAACACTATCTGTAGCAGCTAACGCTAATGCTAATGCTAGTTTCGTGAACTCCTCGTGGTTGTCAAACGGGGTGATGATTTAATTAAAAGACGAAAGAGTCCTTAAAGACAAACCATGCATTTCACAACATATAAAAAGAGTGTATGTGGGATTTTGTAGCTCCTCACCTTGCTGTTGAGCTCCCCGACTCATTGATGAGCACATGTTTGTATTAAGTACTGGATCATTCATGCAGTCGTACTGCTGTGACATGTGAGATTATTTATGTCAATTAACACGCGTGCCTTTAGTCAGCGTGAAATACTCCTAAACTCAGGAAGTTTTTGGATGAACAGCTTCTCCAGCCCTGCCATTATTCGCGTGTTTACTTGTTTCCCTCACCTGCCGGCTCGGCTTCTCCTCCACCATGCTGATCTGTTTACACGTGACCAGGGCTCAAGATGAACTTTTTTGCTCACCAGCCACTGTGGCTAGTGGTTTCCCAGAGTTACTAGCCACTCTGCATTTTCACTAGCCACAACTTTGTTGTTGGATAATTATGTTTAATATGATTACAGTGGGAGATGAAATGGTAAAGTTTACTTGAAATAGATTTACAACCTTTTTAGATGTAAATGGCCCCTGTGCACACTCAAATAAAGACTACATTAATCAGTTATTCAGCTCTGAAACGGTCGTGTGCTCCTTAAATACGAAAATATGCAGACTATTGAAACAAAGTAAAAAAAGGGGGAGTTTATTATTGCATTAAGTAAAAGACATGAAAGGTGAAGATTAGTTGAAAAGATAAAAACTAAACTGAAAAATCTAGCTAGAAACACTGTCTGCTTGAATATTTACTAACATCAGTAATTTTTCAGTAATAAACTAAGTTCCATTCTTTCTGGACTATAAGTCACTGTGGAGCATAATCATAAATTTTTTTTTAGTGGTATCAGTCAAAAAACGCGTCTTGAGGACGAAAACAACAGATATAAGCCACGCTGGACCATAAGTTTAATTTATTTAGAACAATTTGGTTTGTTTACAGTATTTCCAGAGTGAACTTTTTACATATAACTTTGATAAATGTTTGTAGGAGGAGGTTTAAATATTTTTCCTGCAGCACCTCATATCTGTGACCAGTTTGCCTTCTCTACGTGCGCTCCTCTCCTCTCTTCCTCCCCTGCTCTTGGTGAGTGTTGCTGGTGAGATCGGTGCAGCGTGAACTTAAATGAGCTCCATCAGATAAATATCCTCACTTTTAAAAGTTAGAGGAGTTTTGGCGCTAGTTTGTGATTCAAACCCTGGAGTCTGTTTACAATAGAGAGCAAAAAAGACGCGAGTGAACTTTTAAATCGCGTTATCAGACTGGCTGTTTTCGAATTCGCATACTATACTAGCAGTGCCTACTGATTTGACCAAAATGTAGTATACAGTATGCAGTATGCGAACAAATGTCAGAGATGTAGTATGAGAAAAACACCCGGGTGACGTACTGAATCGGGAAAAATCCACAGTATGCACCGGACCAGTCTGCTTCGCATACTGTTACCCACAATGCAACGCGCCTGGCCCCATATCAGAAGTGAAAATGGCAGAGGGGGGAGCAACAACAACCGGAGTAGCAGAGGAATATAAATGTAAGAGCCATTTCTTTTTAATCTTTAAATCCTCATCATCTCCACCACTGAAAGTTAATATAAAATGCTCTCTCTGATTATATATTTGCAGATAAGTTACTCGTGGTTCGTTTATTTTCTACATTTTCAATAAAGTTTTTTGGGGAAAAAAAGTCAGCCGTAGCCAACTTCCGTTTTCTTCGAACAGAAGACCAGCGTAACATACTACAAAAATTAACCCAACTGAACAGTCATACTACATACTGCTGATGAAAGTAGTATGTAGTAGGCAGTGCCTACTTCATACTACTTTAACAAGCAGTATGTAGTAGGGGAATTCGAAAACAGCCACTGGGAGCTGTCACTATGTCCAAGATGGAGGCTGGAGACCAGCACGTCTGGGCGCCTATCAGCAGCTACATCAGCAGAAGACTTCGCAAATGGACCAATGAGCAAACACTGTGTGCAGGCAGTGCTCATGGGAGTTGTAGTGTCATAGTCTCATACTGCAATGGGTTTAGTATTTCAGATGCGGCTTCAGAAAACTACAATTAAATAATTCAACCCCCCAAAGTGGTAAGTAGGAGACAGTGTTACCCGCCACAGCTGAAATTCACCCGCATTTGGGGGGTGTTAATGTCAAGCCCTGCATGCGATGCATACAGCCCCACAGCCCAGGTAATCTACACTCCAGTCCAGTAGGTGGCGATAATGGACCTTCAGGAGTTGCCAACCGCTAAAAAATCCGTCAAAAAGGAAGAAGACAAACAAATTGAAGAGAAACTAATAGTTATGACGCAGCACAGTGCATCATTTATGGAAAAATGTTGTTGACCCTTTTATGAATCCATTTTATCAATTTTTTCAATTTGTCGTTGCAGCTCTGCTGTGTTCAGACGCCTTTCTATCAGAACCAGCTTTTACTTCTTCAGCATTCTGAGCGACAGTCGCTCGTCTGTTGGATTCGACCTTCACTCCCCACACGCATCAGTGAGCCTTGACCGCCCATGACCCTGTCGCTGGTTCACGGCTGTTCCCGTACTCGCCCTTTCGTCACTTTTTGCCAATTATATCCAGGTGCCGTGATGAAAACATAATCAAATTCCCTTCACCTGTCAGTGGTCGTTACCTTATGCCTGATTGGTGAACAACAAAGAGTATGCCCCACATCTGCTCTTCATGAAAAATGACCTTTAGGTGTGATGTAGTCACATTTGAAACTAGATTCATTCATCTTTACATTATAACACTTTTACCTTCTGGATTGAACAGACCAATCTCATGAACACATCTTTATCAGGCTCATGCTGCAGCACTTAAACCTTAAGTGTGAAAGCAGCTGTGTGTGTGTGTGCTGGACTTTATTGACTGGCTCTGAAACTCTGGATGATAATGGACAACATAATGCAGAGAGAAAGCTGCTGTGGTTCAGAGCCAGCTCACATTTAAAGCCTGACACCTTCACAGAAACCAGAGCCGCTGAGAGAACGCTGTAAGTAACGGCTCTGTAATGTGAGGCTGTAAAACAGAACTCATTTTGGATTCATCTGGCTGAAAGGATCGGGGAGAAATAGAGACGGGATGAAGATCATGAAAAAAGTCTTTCCTGAAAAACCTGTGAACAGGTCGCTAAAAATACAGTGGTTGGAGTTTATCGCTTAACTGAGGCCATAACTTAAAGAATTATAGGATCTGACTTTTAGGGTTGCTCAGCCGCTCAAGAGAGGTTGTTATGTGAGCTCCACCTATCAATGCTGAACAGCATGCTGCATTTATGCAAGTCTTTTACTAGCAAGGACCACACATCAACAATGCATTTAAACGGTTTATTTGAATAGATAGATTAATGAAGACGTTGTGGGGAAAACTCCGAAAGGAAGTCCGCCGTAGCTCCCGGGCACGACGGACCCCCCTTTTAAGGCCCTATGAATGAAGAAGAAGATGATTAAGAGAGAAGGGGAGGGAGGAAGGGTGTATGAAGCGAGAACAAACAGGACATGAAAGGTTAGGAGGGTTTAAATACCGGAAGGGGTGAGGTTGAGGTGTGGTCCTGCTCCTGAAATTCAGCTATGAGCTCCACTAACTTAAGTTAGCTCGGGATGCCAGAACCACCTCTATAAGGAAATCCTTTAATAATTTTTACAATTTAGTTGCTTGGTGCCTCTCTGAACGAGCCTGTTTACTCTTGTATCTGTCTGTGCCATAAACTGTCCTTGCCTGTTAGAGGGGAGGGTTGTCTTTTCATTATATTGATCAATTTGAGAAAATTGCTTGTTTGAAGATATAATTGAACAACTACTCTTTCATCAAATCATCACAGAGAATATAAGATTGACACAGGGCTGGGTACCAAACTTTGGTTCTCTTATACCACCGAGTATCAAAATGTGCCT
This sequence comes from Halichoeres trimaculatus, assembly GCF_033239565.1. Lineage (NCBI taxonomy): Eukaryota > Metazoa > Chordata > Actinopteri > Labriformes > Labridae > Halichoeres > Halichoeres trimaculatus. Next base: position 7,508,158 of record NW_027437191.1, on the reverse strand, counting down.
CGTCTTTCAGTGCCAAGTTTTGTGACCAAAGTTTTATTAATCACACAAAGCTCTGATAACACCACTGGTGATTGGCTGTAGGGTTGTGCCATATCATGTCATCTATGATAATACTTGTATATATTTTTTTGATGATATAAAATTGTCATTTCGCAATATTTACAGTGCAGAGATGCAATAATATGACACTCCCTGCTGTGTACAAAACAACTTTGTCCTCCCATGAGGATTTAGAACCTAAAAGAGGAGCTACCTCAGTGATGTGGAGGTGGTTTGGCTGAACAAAGATCAGACACGTAGCAAAACACATTAAATGAAAAATGTGCAGAAGAACTATTACCATGAAGGGTGGCAACACTACAAGCATGTTCCACCACCTAAAGCTGAAACACATGGTCAAATACAACAAGACTATGGAGACACGTGAGGAGGACATGAAAGTTCGATAACATTGGTGGATTTTTTGCCTCTGGGAGCCTTCTCCTTTCTGTTGGTGTCCTTATAGAAAGAATGTGGTGTGTCGTATAGAATTATCAAGTTTTTCTCCTGCAAGATTAACTTTTCCTCCTCCAAAACTTCAGATTTCCTCTGGATCTGACCTATTTCTATGTTTACATTTCAAGCTTGTGTAGTAGTAGTAAATGATTGGAAAAGTATAGGTATAAGGTAAAAGTATAGGCTAGGCGCTACCCAAGTAGCTGCCTGTTGCAGCAGCTCTCTCGTCTTTGTCCGTTTCTTGTAATTTTTTTGTCTCTTTTTCGTAATCTTTGTATTTGGAGTGGATCATCACTTTGTATGGTTCATTGTCGGTCACGGACACCAAACTTTTTGTGGCTTCGGCGATATTTTTGACTACTTTTCTCTTGTGTTTGTCTGGAGATCCCACATGTAACCATGGCTGCATTGTTTACATGCAAAATTAGCTGTTAGCAGCCTGTAGCATGTCAATGCTAACTAGTGTAGGGCTTGATGATTTCCCTCGAGCTGAGGAGGAGGAGGTGAGGACGACGTGCCGGTTCTCGGGTGTGAGCTGGGAGATGACGACGTGGACCTGTCCTTCCATCCATCGTTGTTGGGAACGTGGGATCCAGCTCCGGGGGATGGACGAGCTAGCCGTGCTAACCCAGCGGCATCGTGCTGTTCACGGACGTGGCCGACAGAGCTGACATCGGACGCCGGCGACACATCGGAGCTTCGCCTGCTGTGAGCAGACAGGATCCAGGAGACAGAGACTGAACAGACTGCTGGGGAGGCTCAGTCCTGGACCCTGTGGAGGTGGAGACTGGCTGGGCTGGAGAGTGGTGGACGAGTGGCGGACGGGATGTCGTCATCTAATTTCTCATGGACTTTTTTGCACTTTCTATACTCTTTCTTACTTTTGTTTTCTTAAATGCTGCTGTGACTCCTGAATTTCCCCTCGGGGATAAATAAAGTATTTTCTATTCTATTCTATTCTATTCTATTCTAAGTAGCTTCCATACTGTGGGTGCAATAAAAATACTGTTATTCAGAAGCCACTAATAACAATTTTTTTTTCGTTTTTTTTCCCTGTATTGTAATTAGGGTCCAAGGCCTGAGCCAAGGGCACTATTGTTCCTCGTTGACATTGTTATCGCAAATTTCCTTAAAATATCATGATATCATTTTGAGGCTATATCGCCCACCCTTAATTGTCTGTAACGTTACACGTGGTTACATGAAGACAGTGTTGCCAACATATGCTGGGCATACATTAGGTGAAAACACCTTTCACAGTTGAAACAATACAGTACCGATACCCAGTCTCTAGCAATCGGTACTGGTACTCAGTGGTACCAATTTTTCTGTACTTTTTTCTGTTTATCAGGTAAAAAATATCAATTTGTTTAATAGTAGACTATAAAAAAATTTCAATTTAACATATTGTTTATGTCCAGCATGGAAAATCTCCTACTGTTCCTCTCCTTCACAGTCACAAAGATGCGTTTAGGTACCTAAACATGGTACCTTTTGGGTTCACCTGAATTGGTACCCAGTACTTTTGCCAGAGTTCGGTCAGTACCTATAAAAGAACCTAATTCAGTACCCATCCCTAGCATACACTGTGCGGTTGTCAGCTCAATTTGAGCCGATTTGCCACTTGTGCAACTATTTTTTGGATCGGCAGAATTTCAGCTCAATCGTGAGTCGTGTCTTGTTTAGTACACGGGGGGTAAAGAGGAGAGATTGGCACCTCACAGCGTATCGGTGTATCAGTGTCCCTCAAAGCTGGATCAGTCTTGGTGGGAAGGGGCTGATCCATGGTGCCGGTCTGGGCAAACAGCTTTCTGCATACCTTTTACTGGCACTCTTGGTGTCGTGTGTTGGTCAGACCCAAAGCCCAGGTGTTGGCTATGGAACCAGAAAAAGTGGATCGGCGCATCCCCACTGTTAATGTGTAATAAATTCATCACCACTATTCTGTTAAGCTGCAGTGACTTTGTATTGTTACAGAATATCACACTGAACAGGTAAAACAGACGTTTCTTTACAGTGGCAATAACTTCTCATTAAATACATTTATTCATGGGGTTTACTGTTTAAAGATGAGCTAAAGGTAGTTTTGATTACGGTAAAGTCATATCCACATTGGACTGAGTCCAGTTTTAAATATGTGTCTCAGTGTGTGTGTGCAACACAGTGTGTGATTGATCATAGATTCAGTCACTTGATGCGTTTGACCTTCAGACACACAGCAATTCATCACACCCACCGAGGGAATCATTACAAACCCACACACACACACACACACACACACACACACACACACACACACACACACACACACACACACACACACACGTACACCTGTGTCCTCTGTGTTTCTCCCTGTGTGTGGAAAACTGCAATCTGCATTTAATGTGTTCCGTGTGATGTATATCATTAGCCTTATAGTATTATTGTTAATATGTCATAAACATTAAATTATGATTTTGTGAGCCTCATGATTTCCAGAGTAAAAGAAATTTAAATCAAATAATTGAACTGATAGATAATATAAACAAAATATTATAAACATACATAAAAAAATGTGGGTTTTTTTAATTTTATGAAAAATTTAAAAATATGGCAGAGGCGATCGTGCTTTAAGGCTAATGACGTGTTTTCAACTACTCACTTTTACCACACACAAAAATGACACCTTGATAGCAGCGATGGACAGATAGGAAGTAGATTTACTGCAGTCTTTAAAGGCTCTGTGAGGACTGTCTGCTTGGGGCTCCAATTTCGTAGACCAGGTGCAAGCACAGGTGCACCTGCCCTGCGCCGGCCTCCGCTGCACAGAGGGGGTGTGACCGGCGCACTTTGCAAGTTTCCTGCAGTGCCAAGAGAGGCGCACTGAAGGCGCCTCTACTCACCTTTAAATGCGCTGTGGCCGAGGCGCAGCGTCTGATTGGTCTGACTGAACCCTGACACCGCGGAAAGTGTGCTGGAAAGACCAGGTAGCGGAGACGGTCAGAGCCGCTGTCCCTGCAGCAGGAGAATGGACAGCGGGGCGCATCGAAGGACACGACGCGCGTCACAGTGTGGGCCAGCTCCCAGGACAGATTTAATCTGTTCCTTTGTCATTAATAGGAGTAAAAAATGAAGAGACAGTTACACAGCTGGCTTATCCATTCAGAATACTTTTGATCCACCTGCACTCCTGGTTTGTCATCGCCAAGCAGAGCCTTTGGTGATACACTGTATACTCTCCCAGTGTCTCCACCTCATCCTCCTTACAATAATGTACTCCATCTTTTTAGATCAGGTTAAAAATAAAGACTAAAACAGAGAAATATGGGAAATCACGGGTAAATCCTGAGTGACATACATTTATTTTGTCTCTTTTTTCTTCGTCTTTTCTCTCCCTCTTTTCTTTGAATTAAATGAAATGAGAGAACCAGATATATACTCAGTATCAGATGTTAAGGCTGTTTATTGTTTAATTGTAAGATGTGCATCAAACTTTCAGCTGCCGTCAGGTTAACTTTCCATTATGACAGACGGCTTTAATCTGACATCAGATGTGACGGGACAGTTAATTTAGATATAAATGTATATGTTGGTTCAGACGGTTATATTAAATAGTGATTGCTGTGATTGTTTATTGCATTAAAATGTGCCTGACACTCTGGAAACCTGCCTCTGAGGCTTTGATGACATGTGCGCACATGTGCGCCTGTCACCAAATTACAGCTGCGTGGGGTGCGCTCCGCCTTGCGCCGAGAATAGACCAGGTTGGAGCTGGCGAGCTTCCAGCGCACTTTCTGCAGAGTTTTTGGCACGAAATTGTCACTGCGCCAACATGAATCTGCTGACACCTTCCCCTGGTGCGCCGTCAACTCCCACTGGTGCGCCGTCACACCCATCTCTGCGCAGACGGTCTACCAAATTGTCATTGAATGGTTCATTACTCCAGAGAACGTGTCTCCACTGCTCTAGAGTCCAGTGGCGGCGTGCTTTACACCACTGCATCCGATGCTTTGTATACCACTGTGGTGATGTATGGCTTGGAAGCAGCTGCTCGGCCATGAAAACCCATTCCATGAAGCCCTCTGCGTACTGTACATGGGCTAATCTGAAGGCCACATGAAGTTTGGAGCTCTGTAGCAATTAACTGTACAGAAAGTTGGTGACCTCGCACAGGGGTGCGCCGCACAAAATTAACCCTGTGCGGGGTGCGCGGGGGGGTGCGCGGGGTGCGCCAGGCTTGCGCCCCCTGTGCTGTGCCACGAAATTAGAGCCCTTGGTGTTAATTACAGTGACACCTGTGGCCAGAATATGAGAATGGGATGAAGACTCTATTTCCCATGAGCATCGTCACCCACTGCTATAAAGGCGTGACACTTGCCGAGGCGTGTGTTTGTTTTGAAGGAAATGAAAGGAGAGCTGATCTTTTTTCAATTCTACTTTTCTGCTCAGGACTTTTTTTCCCAGGATGCAAAGGGACAAGGTAATTTGCAGTTATGTAACGGCTGACTGAACTTTAAGCGGAGTTTTTTAGAAAATATTGAAACTCGTCCTCTGTTTTATAATGATAAAAAAGAAGGGAAAAAAAACAAAACAAACAAACAAAACAAACAAACAAACAAACAAAAACAGTTGCACAGTTAAAATTGGACTCATACTTTCTTGCAGTATATCAAACAGTTTGAGGAGTCTGGTAGTGTATCCTGGGGACTCAAAAGTAGGGCTGGGTGATATATCGAATATACTTGATGTATCGCAGGTTTTTGCACATGAGATGTATAAAATGACTTTATCCCAATCATCGAGTACAGACAGCAACCTAATTGTTTTCAGAATTCAGAATGTAAATCTCTTTGGTGATTCGCTTGTTTCACTCTCTGCTGAGCAGACGGTGCTCCTCTCACAGCGATTACCACCAGTTTAGTTTAGTTTCCAGAAGGTGAGCTGACTGTTAAGTCTTACTCACAGCCCCGTGCTCTGATACGTCTCAGTAAAGTGTAACGTTACTTAATCCTACCGCTGCTCATCAACTGACTTCAACCTCAACAAGCAGAGCTATCATAACCTGGCTCTTCATCTTCAGATTCAAGGTTGAGATTTTGTGTTATTTACACTTTATGCAGCATTTCAACATTATCAGAAGTGGAGCTGTAAACTTCATGCGCAACAGTCACACTGCGACTCAAGGTGAAACAGCGAGGAAAGTCGTTGGTGCGTTTTCACTCTGCTTCACTTATTTTGTGACAGAGTTGAAAAAGAGAGGCTCCTCTGGGTGAGGCAGGTGAGGCTGGTGATGAAGGTGAGAAGTGTGAGGGAGGTGGTGGAGGTGAGGTGTGTGATAGAGGGAATTGAGGTGAGACAGGAGACAGGAAACAGGAGAGGTGTGATGCAGGGATTCAGGTAATTGAAGCTGTTGGCTGCTGAGCTACAGTTAAGGTGTGTGAGCATGATAAATATTAGAATCACTCTCAAAAGGTGTATGTTCTAACTTCCTTCAGTAAAAACTGGTTTAACACTTATTCATTATTCATTCCCCCTCAGGTAACTCAGCTGCTGTTTTCTCCACACCACCTGCTGAATTCATACACATGCATGAAATGTGTCAGGTGGCACAGAAACACCTCGCTAGGAAGAAATTGTGAAAGAGTTGGTGGTTTAACCCCTGAAGTGTCACATAGTGGAAATAAATGCATGGTTAGGCTTTGCTGCATGAGTTAGTGCTGCAAAATGTTCAAAAGAGCTGAAATCACAACCAGAGAAACTTGTTAAAGCCAACAACATGATCACAGCTTTGTCCTTTCTGGGGACATGAATGATAAATGGAGCTTCATGCTGCTTCATCCTGAGGTTTAGTGTCTCTACTGCTAACCGTGACCTGTGACTGTGAGGGCTGGGATTGAGCTGCAAACTTTCAACAACAGAACAAAAAACAGACATCATTTTCTCACTATAGGGTGAGCTGCAGTCTACAATCTGGATGTCATCAAAACATCCTGCAAGCTGCACAATCCACAGTGCCCTCTGTTGACAGTATTGACTTCAGTGAGCCCTGTCAAAGCTAAAATCTAAACAAGTGTTTAGTCGTTTTTTAAGTTAAAATTGTTTCAACATGATACACATTAGCCTGACAAATCCAGAAAAATATATGAATTTTAAAATATAAAAAGACAGTTTTGTTTCCTGTATCAATTATTACCATTTCAAAAAACATTTACATGAATTTGTTTCTTTCCTCATTTACAGATTTTGGTTTATTTAGATATATCTTTGTCTTTTAATATCCTGAAATAAGACATTTTTATGGACATGCCAAGTCAATGTTGCTTATATTAAGTCTAATGAGACCACTGGGCCTTATTCAGTGATATGTGTTCTTACTCTGCCCATAGAATAAGTGTGTCGGCAAAATCCCTGTTGGATTCATGACACGTGCACAACAGCCAGTTATGTTTCAACCCCTTGCGTATGTTAGTTAACTAGAAGTTCTAAATTGACAAGCATGTTTTAAATTGTATACTAAGTATTTAATGTAATGAGGCAGTGAGGAGTTTCTAAGTGATCTTGCAAAAGTCTCCCTTCTAGATACTGTATATGCCTACACCAATATTACAGGTTATTTCGAAATGCTTGGCTTGAGCAGGACTGGACTGATCTACGATATTTCAAAGTGTCTATGACAACAGCACGCTTGCTAACAAAAGAGAGATCCGTGTTTTTCTCTGCTGAAAATGATTTCTGTGATTATTTTTGTAGTGATGGTGGACACTGGAGCCTAACTGTGACAGAGAACAGGCTAAAACACAGGCTAAACTGTATGTGCTAGTGTTTATTCCAACCCACAGTCAGCAGTTATTCTGCAGTGGTCTGTTCAAACTTGAGAGTCTATCAATAAAATGAAGAGTGAGGTTACGTTAGCTGTGCTAACGTAACCTCTTGAATAAATTCAAGCAAGAAAATAAATCCCAGATTTGTGCCTTAAACATATTTGTGCACACTCACTGTTAGTGAATGTGGTCCGTTGTCACTAAAAATGAGACATAAACACTTGCTTAGATTTCAGTTTTTGAAGTGTGAAAAAAAAATACAATGAAAATATTTAATAGTTTTACCCTGGATAGGTGTCAGCCCTTCATTTCAGTGGTGTTCTTTTGGGCTTAAAGATAACTTGTAATCAAGTCATCCCTCAGGTTGAAAGAAGTGCTCAGTGTCCATTCCTCAGGTCTTCGAGTAAATTCATGAGTTAAGACTTTTAAAGTAGACCTACTGACATGCAGCTTTACTTTGGTAAAAGTGTTGCTCATGTGTTTCACTCTCCAGTAGTTCAGTTCTGTCGATCAGGAATGTCCAGTCGTTCTTTAACACTCTTACCAGGAGAGGACCTTTGTGCCAAATCTGCCTGACAGGGTGTAAGATCCACAGCCAGACACATCCTGTTATCAGGTGTTTTCTTCTCTGCTTGTTTTGGATTACCCTAACAGTTTTTTTTCTTTCTGGTGGTGTGTTTTCTTGTCTTTCAGCACTCTGTGGATGCTGTGAACGCTGGCGTGAGTCCCATTGGTGACACATCCTATAACTCAAGTCACTGGGACCTTGGCAGCTCATTCTTCTTCGCCGGGACGGTCATAACAACAATAGGTAGTGACATTATGTGTGTTCGTTTGGTTTAATGCTGTTCCTATTCAAAACCAGTCTCCTGTTTTACACATTTAATTAATGTGTCAGTATTCTTTATGATTATACATCACTAAGTTATCACAGGACAAGCTCCATAAAGAGCAGAACTTAAGCATATCACTGCCTTGACTCACATATGAACTTAAGTGCCATCCCATTCCTAACCCATAGGTTTAATATGATGTCGGTCCACCTTTTGCAGCTATTACAGCTTCAACTCTGTAGGGGGGGGAGACTGTCCACAAAGTTGAGGAGTGTGATTATAGGAATTTTTGACCATTCTCCCAAAAGTGCATTGGTGAGGTCACACACTGATGTTGGTGGAGAAGGCCTGGCTCTCAGTCTCTTCTCTAATTCATCCCAAAGGTGTTCTTTCTGGTTCAGGTTAGGACTCTGTGCAGGCCAGTCAAGTTGATCCACACCAGACTCTGTCATCCATGTCTTTATGGACCTTGCTTTGTGCACTGGTGCACAGTCATGCTGGAAGAGGAAGGGTCCAGCTCCAAACTGTTCCCACAGGGTTGGGAGCACGGAATTGTCCAAAAATGTTTTAGTATCCTGAAGCATTCAAAGTTCCTTTCCCTGGAACTAAGGGGCCAAGCCCAGCTCCTGAGAAACAACCCCACACCTTAATTCCTCCTCCACCAAATTTCACCCTTGGCACAATGCAGTCCAAACTGTACAGTTCTCCTGGCAACCTCCAAACCCAGACTCGTCCATCAGATTGCCAGATGGAAAAGCGTGGTTCATCACTCCAGAGAACGCGTCTCCACTGCTCTAGAGTCCAGTGGCGGCGTGCTTTACACCACTGCATCCGATGCTTTGCATTGCACTTGGTGATGTATGGCTTGGATGCAGCTGCTCGGCCATGGAAACCCATTCCATCAAGCCCTCTGGGTACTGTACTTGGGCTAATCTGAAGGCCACATGAAGTTTGGAGCTCTGTAGCAATTAACTGTACAGAAAGTCAGCGACCTCTTAACTTAAACTTAACGACTGGATTTGTTGCACAGGTGGCATCCTATGATAGTTCCACGATGGAATTCACTGAGCTCCTGAGGGTGACCCATTCTTTCACAAATGTTTGTAAAACAGTCTGCTAGCCGGGCGCTTGATTTTATACACCTGTGGCCAGGCCAAGTGATTAGGACACCTGATTCTGATCATTTGGACGGGTGAGCAAATACTTTTGGTAATATAGTGTATGTTAAATACAGAGAGCCCACATTAATCCATCATGAATAAGCACTTAACATATGACAAGTAACCAGCAAGGCAAGACAAACTTCAACGAACAGACAGAAACAGACTCGTGTGGATCAGACATCTGCTGGGACCGTGTGGGCTGAGAAAGAGAGAGTGATGGACAGAGGGAGAGATAAACACATTAACACTGACACAACAGATGAAACAGACCTCAGTCTGAAAAACAAATAGGAACAGTAAAAATATGTGTATGTCAGCAGCATGGCAATGATACAAGTATGACCAATAAGAAAACTAGCTACTGTTTTGGTCAACTGATCAGGTACTAACATTAAAAACAAGTATTATTACAGCAAGACTGGTTTTAATAGGCACAGCAGCTGGAGTTCGGCAGGTCCACAGCAGCAGGCTGTCTACAGTAAAGATCCTGGGGAACTTATGAGACAAGAAGAGCTCAGGAAAGATCTGTGATCAGGGACATCAACGGGACAAATGTGTCTAAAGCTGCGTTTCCACCAAGCAGTCCGGGTCGGTTCAGTACGGTTTGAGACGGTTTGGGACAGTTAAGTCTGATCCCGTTTGCGTTTCCACAGCAAACTGTGCCCTTTCGTGGTGGGCGGTGTGTAAGCCGGATGCAGAAAGCCGCAGCTGGTAAACAATAGCGCGATGCCGTAGCAGCTTACCCCGCTATTAAATCCAACAAAGAAGAAAACGCGACACAGTAAACAAAGAGCAACGATGTAAGACAGGTAGCATTTCGTCCTCTCTGTGATTTTCATGTAACTCTCTGTTACAAAGTGCAATCAAGCTTCGTTTCAGAGAAGTCTGTGTGCCGCCAGGAGAAATGCAGCCGCTGTCAGGGTAAGTGACGATTCTTTTGACCAATCAACGGTCTGCAGTGTGTTGCTCCACCTCCCGAGAGCGGATCGGTTCAGTCTGGCACCCATACAAAGTCTCAAAAAAGTGGGACGGCTCGTCTCAGTTTTTAGGGATCTGTCCCAGGATGAGTCAGTGGAAACACCGCTAAAAGCGCACCGTACCGAGACGAACCGACCCGGACTGCTTGGTGGAAACGCGGCTTAAGTTTTCTGATATTGTGAAGGTGAAAACAGTCTGTCCTTTAACTCTGTTGGATGTTGGAGCTTTAAGGCAAATCTTGATCCAACAAAGCTCACAGAATCTTGACAGCAGAGCTGGATGCCCAGCTGATGCTTTTTCCTCTTTGAGGTGCTCTCCTAGTTCAGTTAAATTATTATTTTTTTGTTTGCTTTATTAATAGATACAACCTGGCATCGTCTGCATAACAATGAATATTTATTGAGTCTTTCCTCATGTTGTCACATAAAAAAAGCATATAAAAAATGGAAAGAAAAAAAAAGATCCAAGCACTGGACCTTGTGGAACGCCATCACTAACACTGGTGTGCACAGAGGATTTATTAATGTCACCAAACTGATTGATCTGACAGGTAGGATTCGAACCAAGCTAAAGCAGTCGCTTTTCCAACTCTTATCTCTAAACTCTGCGGGAGGATTGGGAACAGAATATATCATCAGGGCATACACAGCGTTATGTGTCCCTTTCTTCTTACCTCCCCTTTTAACCTTTTTTCTCTCTTCCTCCTTCTCATCCACCTCTTCAGGTTATGGAAACATAGCACCCAGCACACAGGGGGGTAAGATCTTCTGCATTCTGTACGCCATATTTGGAATTCCTCTGTTTGGCTTCCTGTTGGCCGGCGTTGGAGATCAGCTGGGAACCATTTTTGTGAAGAGCATCGCTAAAGTTGAGAAAATGTTTAGGGTGAGGATGATTTCACACGTTTTAAAGTTGTATATTTGCTATGTACCGATTGTGCTGAGAGCCATTAGGATTACGACATTTTTAACACATTTTTTAGATAAAGAGGAATTTCATAATGTATAATTAATACGAACCTGATGATAGAAAGGGTTAAGTGGTGAATAAGCAGTGATCCCTATTGATATTCTGTTCTAATTATTTGAAACCAATTTCATTATCAGCAAAAAGGTCATTACTTTTTAAATCTTCAGTTATTTTAGTTCAGTCAGGACCACTTTTTTAAAATAATCTTTATTAACTTGCACAGTTTCATTTGGCGGTATGGTTCTGTTCTGGTACTCCCTGCTCTTCCACATGCTTGCGTGGAAAGTCTGAGGCAGGAAGAGCACACCTTCCTGCCCATTATGAGCCATTGTGAATGGCATAAGCAGGGAGCACAGCAACAAAAATAAAAACCCAGAGCAGAGCAATCAACATGAATACATTGACAGGAGGAGGTGGGTTGCAAAATGCCGACAGAGGAAGCAGAAAGGAGTTTAAACCGACCGATTTTACTTTTTTAAAGTACACAGAACTTTTTTCAGTTAGTCACAATACATCAAAATACTTACCACCAAAATGTGTTGTGTTGGAGCATAATGTCTGGGAATTTGTACTGATTTCTTTGACAAACTGTCATGTCAGTCATGTCAGCATACGACAGAAGAACTCAAACGCCGTCACACATCAAATCTGACACTTCAACAATGAAAAAAAAGACTTTCTGAACAACAAACTGCATCCTTTTCTCATGCTCATTAGGCTGATACAGACAGGTTAGGGTTCAATGTGTGTGTGAATCAGTTAAGAACTACAACTTAACAAAAACACATTATAACCTATTGAATGGCTCCAACCTAAATAAAAATATGTATAAATAATGGGGAAAAGACACCATGTGGGCCAACAACCCCATTTTAAGTGCAATAAATTACAAAACAATATATTTTTTGGTACAAATACATTTGCTTTAAAAAGGAAAAAAACAAACATTTTAGTTAAGCTACTCTAATGCTGAGTTGTTTTTTTTACTTGAATCAGTGGTATTTTTTTGTCCCTAGTGTGTGCTAAAGGAAAAAAAAGAAAAAAGAAACTTCAGAAAAGATGAAATAGAATTGTTTATTTCACTTATTGTGCCTCATGAAGTTTGTTTTCAAGTATTTAAATAAAAAAAATAGCACGTTTGCCTTTTTTAACACTGAAATTCTTCTTCAGGCCTACTTATATCCAAATTTAAAAATCGTATCCCAAAATTCTTGTCAAGTGAAATTAACTTGCTGTACAGACAGTTTATTTTACTAGGTCAGTATTTGATCATCAGATTTTGTGTTTTCTGACAGACTGCAGTCCTGTTATTTTCCTCTTAAACAGTGAAAAACATCCTCTCTGCTCTTCACTAAAATCTTAGAATACATCAGTGTTGTGTGTCAATACCAAACTTGTTTTTGCTTCTCCTCTGCAAGTAATGGAAGATCCCATACTGCCATCTACTGTTTCTGTGTGTAATGGCTCAGACTTAAAAACAGGGTTTTCTTATTGGTAGTATTCATGAAAAGAACTGTTTTATTATGCAGAGTAAGAGGTAAAGTCTTTTTTCTCAGTGGGGGGGGGGGGGGGGGGGGGGGGGTGACACTTACAAGGGATGCAAAATGCCTTCCAAAATAATAATGATGATTATAAAAAGTTGCATATTTCATCCTTCATTGTAAAAAAAAAAGGATTCTGTTTACATCACGCAGACAGCAAATGTTTCTTCTGTTTTCCACATTTCTTTGTTGGAGACCCCACAAACCAGGATATCAAAAATATCAGGGGAGGCAGATAAATTTAGGAAACAACAACAATTTTAGGAAATTAAGAGAGGTAGTCTGGTTTTCTACAGAACAGATAAAATAAGTGCCTTCTTAAATTTATGTCCTTTTTTTCGGATTGGACTGAACTTGATTTCTCATGGCCGGGGGTTACCAGCCTCCAGTTTCACAGGCTGCAAAGTTTGGAAACTCTCTGATATAGAGGACCGAAGTCTATACATTCCTGATAATAAACCATTGTTGAACTGGGCCCATCTTGCGAGACTTAAACAACAACAAAAGTAAAATCTATAACATTAGAGCTAGGTTGATAAGCAGCTGTGACGTCATTGTCCTGAGCTCAACTTGAATATTTTCACTGAAAAAATGCAGCCATATTAACGGTGGGTAGTGGTGAAAGGCGGCCATGTTCAAAGTGCTATGACTCAGTGGCAGAGTGTCTCATTGGGAAGGTTGGCAGTTTGATCCCAGCTGAAGTCACATGCTGAAGTGACCTTGATCAAGACACTGAACCTCAGATTGCTCCAGCTCTTCTTCAATGGTGTGTGAATGTGAATGAACGAGATTAGCGTACACTGAGGGTCCCTCACTGTAGCAGCCTCTGACATCAGTGTGTGAATGGGTGAATGTGACAAACAGTGTTCGCAACTTAAGGGTCAAAGATGTTGCATACAGTGTGGAAAATAAGTATTAATCAACTTTTTTCTCATCACATGTATTTCCAAAGATGCAATTAAAAAAAAAATTCTACCAGACATTGGTATTAACACAAATAATCCACACATGAAAAGAAATCACAACGTTCAGGTCCATAAATAATGATTATGTGGAAGTAAGTACAATAACACAGGAAAAAAGTATTGAACACGCTAACTGAGACTCATCTAATACTTAGGGGGGAAGCCTTTGTTTGCAATGACAGCTTCCAGACGCTTCTTGTATGTTTGAACAAATGGCCCACACTGCTCAGGTGTGATTTTGGCCCATTCCTCTTCACAGATTGTCTTTAAATCTGGAATATTCTTTGGCGCCCTCTGGTGAACCCTTTTCTTTAGTTCTTTCCACAAATGTTCAATTGGATTTAGGTCAGGTGATTGACTAGACCATTCAACAGATTGATTTTCTTTTTTTGAAACCATTTGAGAGTCAACTTTGCGGTGTGCTTTGGATCGTTGTCCTGCTGGAAGGTCCAGCCACGTCTCATCTTCATCATCCTGGTGGATGGCAGCAGATTCATATCAAGAATTTCCTCATACATGGCTCCATTCATTGCTCCGTCAATCATATGAAGTTTGCCAACACCATGAGATAAGAACCAACCCCATGCCATGATGCTTCCACCTCCAAACTTCACTGTTGGTTCAGTGTTTTTTGGGTGATGTCCAGTGCCATTTCTCCTCCTAACATTGTATGTAGTATGACAGCCCAAAAGTTGAGTTTTGGTCTCATCTGACCAGACAACATTCTCCCAGTATTCTACAGACTTGTCAAGATGCTGTTTAGCAAACTTTAAACCAGCTTCAACATGCCTTTTCCTGAGGAATGGAGTCTTGCGGGCTGAGCATCCATAGAGGCCATGGTGGTGGAGTACACTGCCTATTGTTTTCTCTGTAACAATTGTACCTGCTGCCTCCAAGTCTTTCTGGAGCACTTTCAGGGTGGTCTTTGGCTCGTCGAGTACTCTTCTGACTATCTTTCTGACTCCCTGGTCAGAAATCTTGCAAGGAGCTCCTGTGCGTGGCCTGTTGATGGTAAGGTGCTGCTTCTTCCACTTGTGAATAATGGCCCCAACGGTGCTGACTGGAATATTCAGGTGCTTTGATATAAGTCTGTAACCAGTTCCATTCTGATGCTGAGCAACAATCAGGTTGTGAATGTTTTCAGAGAGCTCTTTGCCTTTACCCATCATGAGGTGTGTTGTATTTAACTGCTTGGTGAAAAAACAACCTTTTTTATAGGACCATTAATTTACTCTAGCCCAGCTGATGTTGGTTTACACTAATTGGAAGTTCAAGTAATAATTACTGACAGATTTCAGGTGGTTTGGTGCATTTCCTTGCTAAAATATACAGCCTTTCCATGGTGCGTTCAATACTTTTTTCCTGTGTTATTGTACTTAATTCCACATAATCATTATTTATGGACCTGAACGTTGTGATTTCTTTTCATGTGTGGTTTATTTGAGTTAATACCAATGTCTGGTAGAAATTTCGTTTGAATTGCAGTTTTGGAAAGAAATTTAATGAAAAAAAAGTTGAGGCGTTCAATACTTATTTTCCCACTGTACGTGAAAACTGATTTAAAATTTACAGTGGGTCATTTTGGGACTGAGAGCTGAATAGTGTACAGGATGTGATGAGAGATGATGCTGATGTGATCACAGCATCAAAAACTTGGCAGCTTGTTTCTTCAGCGCCATCTTGTGGTGGCCAGAGTAACAACAGGACCATGCAGTGTGTAAAGTTTCCCACTTTTGTATTTAGTGTCACTTTCTTACACTGTGTCCCAAAGTTTTTATGCTTATGTACCAGAGTGTTTTCCAGAGTCAGCGGTCATGCTGGTGTGATAATTAACTCAGTTCATCAGAGTCGCCCTAGACTCTGCGGGTCCCTGCAAACAGTCCAAAGCACTGAGAACCCCATCGCGTGGGCGTGTATGTGTTTGTTTTCCAGAATAAACACCACCAGATCAGCCAGACAAAGATTCGCGTGGCCTCCACCCTCCTCTTCATCCTGGCAGGCTGCATCCTCTTCGTCACCATCCCAGCAGTGATCTTCAAACACATCGAGGGCTGGTCAGCGCTTGAGTCCACATACTTTGTTGTGATCACCCTGACAACTGTTGGAATCGGAGACTACGTGGCAGGTGACAGCTGCTTGTAATAAGTTATTATCTGGACGGCATGGCTAACAGCCTAACAGACATTAAATGACAAAAGTTACCAGCTGATGTGATTGGTACGATGACTGTTGTGTGTCAGATGTTTTAAATTTCAGTTTGCGTTTCCATATTTAATTTGAATGTGTCATTATGTAGGACAGGTGCACGTTACAGGTAGAGTGAAGAGAGCTGTGGTTGATGATGAGAGTGTTTATCAGAGTTACAGTGGTTGAAGTTTTCCACAGACAATTTGATGAACTATCTACTCTTCTTCTTTCTCCTCCTTTTTCCTTCTCTTTCTGTGTCTTCAGGGGGTGACCGTCGGATTGAGTACAGACAGTGGTACCGTCCTCTGGTCTGGTTCTGGATCCTGGGGGGTTTGGCCTACTTTGCTGCAGTGCTCAACATGATTGGAGACTGGCTGAGAGTTTTGTCCAAGAAGACCAAGGAGGAGGTAAGTGATGGGGGGGAGGGGCACTGACACTATTCTAACTCTAGGATCATGTGATGCACTGACAGGGTGGGGCAAAACTGGTTAATGATCCTAAAGAACTAAAAGTTCCTGGAACTTCTATCTGAAAGAAATCGTACAGACCTCTTCTCATCATAAATATGCGTTCAGAGTTTGCCAATGGAAGCAGCATTTCACTCCATTCAGTCCTTAAACTCTGAATTAAGCATAGGCACTAGCTGCATAAAAAACGTGTGGTTGTTCTGTGGTCAGTTGTCAAAAATTGTATGATACCACAGAATTAACTTTTATTGAGCCCTGACCAAGCAGCAACATCAGGTCAGTAAAAATGAAGCCTATGCAGAAGTGCTAAAGGTCGCTGTTTGTCGAGAACCTTGAGAGTAATAAAAGCACTTGTCACACCTGTCACTCTTAAGTGGTTTCTCTCCAGTGTGAACTCACAGGTGGACTTTCAGAGGAGGCTGGCTGCAGAAAGACAGGAAGTCATGTACACCCCCAGCCATAAAAACAGACTTTTACAGCATTAAAAACACATTTACAGACTAGTTCAAAAAACACCTTGGGCTTAAAACGCTGATTTCACTATCGGGAAACACTGTGAGTGAATTTTTTTTCTATCTCTGCAGTTAAGAAGTTATTAGGATCGTTTGATTTTCCAATCAGAGGCACAGTTCAGGTCACATGATTGCTGGGCGCCCTGTAGCTGCTCGAAGAAAAACTCACAGCCGGCGTCATAGCGAATGTGGCCGTGTCCATGGATTGGCTTCATTTCACAGTTTCAGGAACAGATGGGTGACGTCGCGGAGGCTACGTCCATGCTTTACACATGTCCTGACAGGATTACAACCACAACTACTTACTGCCTGAATTCATAAACAATAATAAAACATAGATTGTTTTGTGTGTTTTTGCATTCTTACAGATCTCAAGTTAAGTGGAGATTGTTAATTTGAGTATAGCACACACAATAGTTACAACTAAGTTATAACATATATATATATATATATATATATATATATATATATATATATATATATATATATATATATATATATATATATATATATATGTATATATATATATATATATATATATATCCCCTGACCAATATATTGTGACATAATGGATCTGGTACCATCTTTAGTTTGTGTAGAATATGAATCAATAGGTAATAATGAGATACAAAGGTCATTTCAGCTGCATCAAGACCTGACAGGGTATGTAGCAAATTTGCAACAAGCCATCGCTTATCAAGGTCACACTTTACACTGAAACACCAGCAACGTCTCTGGCTGTAAGACATGTGTTTCTGTATCCAACCTCAGGAAAGCAGGTTTGACTGTAAATGAGTTTGATATTAACTGAAACCCTGAATCAAACAGAAAAACAGATTTCTTCTTCACAGTAAAACTACAGTAAATGATCAAACTATTAACTATAATAATTATCAGTTCTTCAATAGAAAATCATTATTATTAAGAGATATTTGGATATTTGGAGCAGTTCCCTGTCTGGACGTAGTTTGTTGGACCCCGTTACTCTGATCCAGGTCTCATACTCAGCCATCTGTGCTCGTCTTTGATGTCGGAGAGTTTCTAGTTTATTGACACAAGTTTATGTGTTGATATTTCATAGTCTGTGTAAGTCCATGGAAAATTCAGAACAAGCATGGAGCAACTTGTGTGTTTGGCAGTAGATTTGAAACCTGATAAGACGGATTGATTATTTCTTTTAATAAAAATCTGAACAGTTTTTGAGGGATACAGCCATGACATTTCTGGACTTATAAAAATATGTGTACAATTTTTTTTTTTTTTCTGTTCTTTTTTTTCACTTTTAGACAAAAGTCTTGACATTTTATTAAAGTTTGGGTTATTAGGTTTGTATTGATGTATAGAAAAGTTTTATGCAAAAAAAATGACACTACAGCATGTAAAAAAATGTAGAGATATGCTCTGGCAGACTTTGCATAGTAGGTCATAAAGGATTACCCCCTTTCTGGTGACAATGCCGTGTTTTTCAACTAAAGACATCCATCCACTCAACATCTAGTCTCAGATCAACTGTCCACTTAGTGAGGTACGGTGGCCGGTGGGTGTCAGACGATTTGCAAAAGCTACAACACAAAGAGCAAAACACACAAATGCAAAAGCCACTACACAACAGGGGTTAAAAGAGGTTACTTACCCAAACGGACACAAAAAAAGTTGTAAAAGTAAGTAACTGATTAACTTCATCTATGACAAATAAAGCTCCGTAGAGGTGTCACCTAGTGATATCCTTCATAGTACTTATATTTATTTATTTACATTAGCATCAACTATATTTATCACAGCAGCTGAAACAGTTAAATGGTAAAGGGATCAATAAATTGTGATCTGTCTAAAGCTTGTACTCTGATGCACGTGAAACTGACTAGTTGTAGTTCAAACCCTGACCCAGCAGGTGGCATCAAGCTCCCATTTTCAAGCTCCCTCATTTTTCTTAACACATTTGTATCTTTTTTTTTTATCAGAAAACATTTCTTGACTTATTTTGTTTTTAAATTTGAAGCTTTCTATATAGAAACAAAGCAAATATCCCCTGTGACAGTCACTTAAAGGATAAGTTCGGTTCATACAGCTTCTACATTGTTTATAGAATGATGTAGAACAAAATACTCACCCAGAAGGCTTTCCTGATCCAAGCAGTGCTTCGGGAGATATTTAGATCCAAAATCGTGCAGCGGACGTCCGTATAATGGGATCCATCGGGACATAGACAGCGCTGCTCCTAAAACTGCATTAATCGTCCAAAAACTCATGTTTTTCACCAATATTCCATCATAGTCCACTCCGGGGTTAGTCCTCTGCTGCAGTCTGTGTCACTCCTGACAGCGCTGTGTGGCTGTACTGACCTCTGAACTGAGAAAAGACTTTGTTTACGTTTGCTCCTCCGCGCATGTGCAGTACTCTCTGGAGAGCTGTCTCCACTTTCTCCTTTCTTTGAGGGGCAAACGTAAACAAAGTCTTCGTCAGTTCAGAGGTCAGTACAGCCACACAGCGCTGTCTGCAGTGACACAGACTGCAGCAGAGGACTGACCTGGACTAATAGCTCACTAACTTTCATCAGATATTTGTGGTAGTTCAGCCACAGTTTGACCTCTACTCAGTGATCTTTGTGATTGTTTTTGTCAGGTCGGAGAGATCAAAGCTCATGCTGCAGAGTGGAAAGCTAACGTGCGAGCAGAGTTCAGGGAGACGCGGCGACGAATGAGTGTGGAGGTCCACGACAAGCTACAGCGTGCCGCCACCATCCGAAGCATGGAGAGACGGCAGCTGGGCCTCGACCAGCGCGCCGTCTCGCTGGACATGCTATCCCCAGAGCGCCGTGCCATTTTCAACAGCCTGGACACCAACAGCTACAAGACCTCCTCCCAGGAGAGCATCGACACTAAGCTCAACAACCTCCGCCTACGAGGGGCAGAGCACTGTGACCGCCACTCAGACCACCAGACCACATCTGAGGACAACATCTTCAATCGGCTGGGCTCTGTCACCAAACTCGCCAAACGCAGCCGGAACCGAGAGCTGAAGAAGAACATCCCCAATGAGGCCCGCCGGCCGCACAGTGAGGCCTTTGGCTGCGGCACGCCCACCTTCGACTGCAGCATGCCAACCGCTGAAGAGGAGGGCAAGAGGAAAGAGGAAGGAGATGAGGAGACAGAAGACAAGGAGTGCAACACAAGCTTGTCAGATTTCCCGCTGTTCGTGGAGGCTTGTAAAGCTCAGCACGGGTTCAACATCGAGACCAAAGAGCCTGAGAGTGAGAAAACACTGCACATTGAGATGGACCCATAGACGGAGAGTGAGAGCAAAGAGAGGTTTAAACTCACCCAGCAGTGCCTTATCTTACTTTTTCATTAGTGATGAACAGGGACAACACGTGTCCTCTTGTGCTGTAAACTGTAACATCACACATCCACTGTGCTTTATGAATGAACACATGATGTTCTCACAGATGATCAGCCAGATTCAAAAAAAGATAACGGTTTCAACAAGTGACAACTTGGGTCTCAGTTTTTGTGCTCCGTCATTGTTTCTCCTGCAGAGTCATTTTCTGATATTCAGGTAAAAGTTTATGAATGTGTTTTTCTCTCATGCTCTCATGCTCTGGGTTTCACGGGTTCATAATTACTGTTACAGTCAGTGAATCAGCTGATGTTGTTGACCTCTGACCCTGACTCTGTTGGCATAAATTGTAGAAGTCGTGCTGAATTCAGTGTGTTTAATGAATGCTGGAAAAGGAGTTAACATATCTGCTGGTTTTTATATGTATAGAGGGATTATCAGTCTGCGTCATCATAAAGCTACACGCGCATCTTCACCGCAGAAGCAGCGTTTAGCTCCATTCATTCAGACGAGTTGGCGTTTTTTAAACACTAAATTCAACCTGTTAGCAGCATCAAAATGTACGGTTATTCCGTGGTCAGTTGTCAGAAACAATACTATACAATAGAGGCAATTTCTGTCAAGTTTCGACCGTCACAGAGCAACCAGTGTTTCGGAGTTAATAGTGGCCATGCTAACTGGTGACTCTGAGACGAATGTAACGGTGATTAACGGCCGAGAGTCACCAGTTAACAGGGTCACACTTTACACTGAAACACCAGTGACGTCTGCATGTGTGTAATTAAATGTGTCTTCTTTATCCAACCTCAGTTAACCAGGTTTGATTGCGAACAAGCAATAATAACTGCTGATACTCAAAATACAGGTTTGATTTTGCTTATTTAATGAAAAAGTTGGTTTGGGCCTGAGGTTCTGACCAAACATGGACTCAATATAGACATTAAATAATAACTGAAGCTCTAAATTATGATTAACAGAAACATATTTTATGACCAAAATAAACTTACGTAATACTATGAAATGATGAACTAGTCTATTAACCCTGAAATACTCAACCATTTTTAGTCTGATCTGGTGCAGTTCTCTTGACGTAATTTTCTGGTTCTTTTATTATGAACCAGGTCTCAGACTCAGCAGTCCCTGTGCTTTTTCTGGTTTGAGAGGGTACCTGATTTATTGACGCATGTTTACCTCCTGGTCAGTCACAGTCTGATAAGTGTCCATGGATAAAGCAGTAATGAGCATCGAGTGACAGTTGTGTGTCTAAATTGCTCTCTGGGTACACGCTAGGTTTCTCTGCTAACAACGTCTGTCCACCTAATATCTGTCCACATGCTGATCTCTTCTGTCCACTCATTGCTACTTCACTAACCTGGGAGCTGTTAACCATCCGTCAAAGTGATGACATTAAGTTTATAGATGTGTTTTTTGGTGGTTAACTCCTCCACATCAGTTGAGAAACTGTTATACTCGGCAGTGCTTCTGCACCCAAGATGTGCACGCATCCGCCGCTGTTGATAAACAAATAATCCCTCTACAATGACATCAAACAGGAAGCTGTTACAGTTTCTCTCTGATTTCTTAGAAAGAGAAGCTAAAAAGAAGAAGTAAAACTTTCCGAGAAGTCGATTGTTTCCTCACAGATGGGGTCAGAGGTCATGACCATCAGTTTTGACATGTGCTAACATAGAAACTATCTCTGCTGGTGAACCCCCTAACATTTGGAGGGCTTAAAGGGATACTTCAGTTTTTTTGAGGTGGGGTTGTATGAGCTCTATGTGACCACTAAGGACATTAGATACAGTAGAAAGTTGTCTCCTCTCCCTCAGTAAGACGCAGACTGTAATCGTTGGTGATGAGGAAATAGGCGCTAACAGGGAAAGACCGTACCAGATTCAAAGGCTATTTTCTCTGCCTTCAAGAACTAAAATCAAAAAGTAATACCACAGTTTAAGAGAACGATACATAAAATATTTTTTAAGTGCATTAAGTCTTCAGAAATATAAACATTTATCTGGACCTAACTAACTGGTCATGTGTCCTTCCGCGCAGCGCTAGTGCGCTCCGTCCCCCCTCCTTTCAGCTGTAGGGAATGTAAACAAGCTATACTTCGGGCGCCGGTTGTAGCCTCGTGTAAGTTTGATCAAGTATCGTAATTCTTTTGTTTGTACTCTAAGGATTGTGAGGCAGCTTTGGAAATTCAAAATGAGTGACTATGACAGCGACGATGAAGTTTCATTCACTTTGGAACCAAAAGGATACCTGTATGAACCGGAGCACACAGAAGAAGAGCTGCTACAGATGGCGACTGAAAGGAATACAGAGGAAACATCCACGGACACTGGACATCGAGATGCTGAGTGTTACTGCTGCCACGACTGTTGTTGTTGTTGTTGTTGCTGTTACAGGACACTCCAGAATTCAGAAGAGCAGGGAAATCTGTGTGATGAGTTATACAGACGGCTTGAGAGCCAGCAGTGTCCTCAGACAAATCCTGAAGAGTGTCTGTGACCAAGTTCCACTCGTGGCAGCAGTAACACTCAGCATCCGTGGGCATTGAGTCACAGCTCAGACATTTACACCACTGAGTATTTCTGACTCTATCTTGATGTCCAGTGTCCGTGGATGTTTCCTCTGTATTCCTTTCAGTCGCCATCTGTAGCAGCTCTTCTTCTGTGTACTCCGGTTCATACAGGTATCCACTAGCGCTGCGCGGAAGGATACATGACCAGTTAGTTAGGTCCGGATAAATGTTTATATTTCCGAAGACTTAATGCAATTAAAAAATATTTTATGTTGCGTACTCTTAAACTGTGGTATTACTTTTTGATTTTAGTTCTTGTAGGCAGAGAAAATAGCCTTTGAATTTGGTACGGTCTTTCCCTGTTAGCGTCTATTTCCTCGTCACCATCGATTACAGTCTGTGTCATACTGAGGGAGAGGAGACAACTTTCTACTGTATCTAATGTCCTTAGTGGTCACATAGAGCTCATACAACCCCACCTCAAAAAAACTGAACTATCCCTTTAAACTTTAGCCTAATTCAGAAATTACGTTCCAACAAGGCCAGATTTGAGTTTACACACAGCTGGTGCAATCCGGTGCAGTACTTTTTAATCTGTTTTTATATTTGTGTATTTTTTTTTCACCGATAAATGGAACAATCTGTGTGTGAGTCCCACATCATCATTACTGATAAAAGAATGTTGACAGTGCTTTTGTAAAAACTGGACCCAAGTTGGCAACGATTAGGACTAGAAGTCAGTCAGGAAAGCTTAAACCTGAGCAGAGTGGGTTTTAAGGACACACACACACAAACACACAAACATACACACACATAAATAAATTAAAAGAAAACACACACAAAAAGCAGAACATTACTAACACTTGATGTTTCACTTTCAAAGGATGCCAAAGAGTTGATCGGTAAGGGTTGGATGAGTTCTGACTCTGAGGCTCTATTTTGGCTCACCACTAAAAAAGAAGAGCAGAAAAGAAACGTAAAATGTAAACACTTTATGTTTGTGTCTGTCGTCATGCCTCATAATGAAACTTTAAATGTGAATGTTATAAAACATGCCTCATGTTCTCTGTGCATGGTCCCTGTCATACCTGCATCATGTGGCCTCATCAAACTCTATCTCAGGGCTCGTTGTCCTCGTGTTCGTCATCTGTCTGTACCGCGTTCACACTCCCAGAGGATGATGATGCTGATGTGCTCAGAAATCAGATGACAAGATGAAGTAAAGCCATAAGAGGGGGGGACGTGTCTGAGAGATTATTCAACGTGATGGATGAGGTTGTTAATCTGTCTGCTGTCACTGTGAAAGTTTATTCTGCCTCTGCTCATACTTGACCCCAGCATCACCACAGACTCACAAACACACACACACACACACACACAGAGGTTTGGTCTCCTGGAGGAACATTCTGGAAAATACAAACTAGAACCAAATCACAGGTCAGCAGACTTGAATGATCCTGGATTGACACCTGATTGGCTGACACACCTGTCAGTCAAACTACCTTTAATCCCACTGATGGACGTCTTGTCCCTGCACTCCAAGAAGAAGAGAAACCGAACTTGCTACAAAAAGTTTGGACCTTTTCACTGAATCGATGTGAATGTGAAGACTTTTCACAGTTACACTCTGTTGTGGTCGGTGAAACTTTCAGCCATGTTGGCTGCCTGAGTGACAGATACAAACATTTCACCCTGACAGACGTGACAGTACATGAATCTATGAATTGTGCCCCTGATTGTACTGAGTGATACTACTCTGTGTTTCTCACACACATGAATGTCATGCTGTCTGTGCAAAAACACACTCAATGTCTGTGTATAAACACACACATACACTGTGTATACACACTTACTGTCTGCCAGATCACAAAGTGAAGCTTCAGCAGGACTACATGTGTTTTAAAAACACTGCTAAGAACTAAAAACATGTCAGCGCTTAAAGAAACCGACGTGTGATTAAAAAAAGGCATGCTCTACTGCTTAAATATTAAACATGTTTATGGTGTTGAATGTAAACAAACACACGCTGCAGGGGAGGATGATGATCATAATAACTTAATATCAATGTTGAAGATGCTCACCATGTTTTCCTACCTGCCTGTGTTCACATACACACACTGCACATGCTCAGTATGCTGCTCACAGTGTCATTACATTAGATGTAGTGATTGCCTTTTAAAATAAAGATCACTGAATACAAATCTCTTCCTCTCTGTTTCTGTGTGTGTGTGTGTGTGTGTGTGTGTGTGTGTGTGTGTGTGTGTGTGTGTGTGTGTGTGTGTGTGTGTGTGTGTGTGTGTGTGTGTGTGTGTCTGTGTGTGCATCTCTCAGGGTGGTCATTCTTTTAATTTGCTTTACCTTTTTATTCTTCTTTGGCATTCTGGGAGTACAGGTAACAAAAAATCTCACACATGGTCTTGTGGCTATCTTTATAATGACCTTGGCCACAAGTGACATCATTTTTTTAACACATTGGTTAGAATCTTTTTTTTTTTTTGCCGAATAAAGTTTTACTCGAAAAGCAGTGAGAGAGCGCAGACCTCCACCAAGCATATTGTGATTGTCACCAACACTTTAGTCCTACTTTAATGTTATACTCCCTTTCAACAGACTGTCTGCTACAGTTTGGTGTTAGTTGCAGGTTTGTACGATAATTTGTTTCCTGACAGTGTTGAAAATTATGAGCCAGTACATATTTCAGATTCTGGATCTTAGAATCCAGATTATTGCCAGGATCTGGATCGTACTTTTACATGTCAGAAATTTTGGTGACCTTGTCTTGTATTGTTTTGCAAAGCAATCTGACCATTTATTGTGGAGTTATATACACATATGGTGAAAACAGCCCTATCTCATAATGATAAAGAATCCTTAAAAAAATCCCGGATCCAGACGGTGATCAGGATCACCTCCAAAATCTTATCACTTCCTCCTTATCCCATTTTTGAAGATTTCCAAAACGGCTTGACAGTGGGTCAGTGAAGGTGTGGGGTGGCATTTCTTTGGGGGGCCGCACAGCCCTCCATGTGCTCTCCAGAGGTAGCCTGACTGCCATTAGGTACCGAGATGAGCTCCTCAGACCCCTTGTGAGACCATACAGGCCAGCTGACAGACTTGGCTGAGCCTGGGACAAGATCATCTGAGAGCCCCCCCACCAAAAGCACAATTTCATTTTGAGGCCCCCCTCCTGATCAAGTCAATGGAAACCTTCCTATAAAGCTGACCCCACATATCGCCAACTGCTAAATTATTAACCTCGCCTTTTTCAGCAGAGATGAATATATTATATATGCAGTTAACTAGACAAAAAAAAAAAAAAAAGGAAACAGGGCTGCAGGGAAATTTAATCTCCAGTCCACATCCAGACACAATTATCCTCTCTTCTGTCTCATGATTGCAAGCTAGCAGATGTAGTGTTTATGCCACAAGGTTTTTCTTTTTTAGTTCAACACACATACCTTCCTGTGGGTAAACTCTGATACAGTCTTGGGGAAGTTTGCCCTCTTTGGGCCTCCATACACTGAGACATATTTGCCACATTTTTACCTGATTTATACACCATCCACTGCAAACAGCTCTGAGACCCACCTATGGGCCTCAACCCACAGACTGAAAACCGCTGCACTAGTAGATTGTATTTGGGGCTTGATCCTTCCAAGATCGTTTTTATATCATGGACAATGCGTGATGCAGGAGACCTCAGGATGAATTTATCATTCAGAAAACCGTTAGTGAGTGAAACAGTGACCAAGAGCTGGACTGATGAAGAACAAGTGACTAATGAGTCGTCACTGTTCCTGCGATGTGCGTCTGTCTGCGTCTTTGTGGTCACCCGCACACGAAAGAGCGCATTCAAAGACACTGATTCGGGAGGTATGTAGATAAAGTGTTATGTGAACATCAGCTGCACTGCAAACTGACAGACAACAAAGATAACAGCCATATTTTGAATGAAAATGATCAGGCCTGTAGTCCACAGAGCAGATCCCTGCTGCTTTAGATAGTGGAGGATGCGCCCTCTTGCGCAAAAAATGGGTCTCCCCATGAATCATGGAGCCCTATGCACATCCCGTGCAAAATGCAGGATCTTATTAGGGCCCCCTCTCGCTTCACCTTGATGGTCTCTCTCTTCGCTCTCAGTAGCCTGACTCTGAGTCTGACCCTACGCTCTGGGGCAGCGGGCACCTTGTGCATCACTGCCCCGCTGTGCCCAGCCCCTGCCCAGGGCCTGGGACAACATACCCCCCCCCCCCCCCCCCCCCCCCCCCCCCGTCGGCGGGCGTGAGACCGTATGCTGGTGCTGTTGGCCCTGGGTTCCTCCTAATGCAAGACAATGCACTGATTTTGATGCTTTATCATTTTTAGAGACAAGCAGGTCTATTTAAAAAACTCACACTTAGTACCCTAAGAACCCTCAGGGATCCCTGCAGAAAAAATGGGCTATGAAAATCAGATAAATTATTTTTCTTCCATTTCAAAACCTAATCCTCTTAACTAGCTTCAGATCTATTCAGAACAAATACGTTTTTATTCACTTTTGAAATATATTTAACATTACTGGAATTTTTTTTCTTATTGGCACCTGCTATTTTACCAAGAAAACCAGATAATATAATATATTTTTCTAAATTTGAAGTGCAGAGTGGATTGTTTGGGTTGAAATTATTAGAGCCTTATATATTTTGATAAATTATAATAACACTGATTTTGATGCATTATTATTTTTTAAGCAGCACATATTTGGAGCATCTATGCCCTACGCTCTTGTGCAATTCTTCACCTTGATGTGCCCAGAGTCCGAACTGAACTGGAGAAACAGGTTTTTAACTATGCAGCCCCCACAGCCTGGAATACTATACAGACTGAACTGAAAATGTCAGAACTGGTGTCACTTACAACTTAGAGCTTTGAACTGTGCATAAGGGCAACCCCTTCTCCTCCATTTCTGCAGCAGACCCAAGTTTCTGTAGGTTTGGTAGGCAGGAGTCAGGTTACCCTGCATACTAATTATCCTGGCCCCCTCCTCCACCAATCAGCAACCTTGGACACCACCTGTCAATCATGCCCCTGCTTCCTGAAGAGACCGGTCTGGGCAGTTTCTGTGTCACTCTCAGCCAACCTCAGCAACTTCTTCACCATTTAAGAACTTATTCTCTTATCATTTCATTGCCTGTGCGTCCATAAGACTGTAAGTGGTCCCTTCATCACTCATGTCTTAATTCATCAAGTTTGTTTACTGCAGCTAATGCAAATTTACAGTTGTTTACCTGGGTTTCTGTTGGTTTTGTAAATTGTAATATCATCAAACAAGTTATGTGTCATCATGTCCACAGAGTTCATGAAATGCTCCATATAAAAATGTTAGTACAAACTGCTGATTACATTTTAGATTATTTCTTGTCAGTTTCAGTTCAAGGTAAACTCCCTGTTTACTCCCTGTTAGAAGGTAAACAGGGAGCATGCAGGCAGGGCCACTTAGGGACCATCACCATTTTCTCAGGCTCTGTCTGCGTGTAGGTGATGCTTGGCAGAGGCACTGGCTAGCAGGGCAGGAACTTGTTGTCCCTCCCTGAGTGCTGGAGAGTGTTTTGGAGCTTTTTTCTAGTATGCTGTGCTGTATTTATTCATTCTTATAGTTTCCTTGTGGTTCATCAGCGTTTACATTCATGTTTACTTTTTTATTTGTATTTCATTTTTTTCTTCTTTTACAAGCCCCCCCCCCCCCACACACACACACACACACACACACACACACACACACACAAACACACACACACACACACACTCACACACACACACACTCACACACACACACACACACACACACACACACACACACACACACACACACACATATACACACACACCACAAACTGTTACAAAGGAATAAAGAGTGGAATTCGGAGTGGGACTCATTTTTCATTTTTCAGCCCTGGAATTTCATACCTCAGACCAGCCCACTTTATATCATGATCTATTGTATTAAAATAATGTAATTATAACTTTACATTTTAAGAGCGCTGATTAGAAAAAAAATGTATATCCTGAGACTGGGCGTGCAAAGTAGTCAAAACTATCAACAGACTCATCTTCATCTATCTCATCCCTAACTTGTGGTTCAGGGTTCTCCTGCTGCTGCTGAGCTGCTGTTTCTGAAATCAGTCTCGGAGTAGACTCTGCTCTCCCTTTCACACTTTCTCCAGGTTCCATAAACTCACCTAAACCTGAGCAATAAGAATCAATGATAATAAACGATAATATGTTGTTCAGTGGCAAAATATGCAGGTCTATTGCATCTAACATTCATCTTATTCATTTTCAATTGTGTGCTTTGTTTACCATCTTATTTTAGATGATAAAAAGGGCCACTACTAATATTTGGGCACAGAAAGTGATTATATTAAAACTAGTGGTGGGACTTGATTAAAAAAATTAATAGAATTAATTATGCCATTTGTAATTAATAAATCGTAATTGATCACATTTAAATCACATCATTATTCAACATCAGAAGCAACACTTGTCAAGCTAAACAGATTTTGGTAGAAGACTAAATCATTGAATATTCTCATATGCAAGTTTAAACAACAAAATCCTGTTTATTTTGTTCAGAAGATGTTTTTCTGTGGATACTACTTTCAAGTACATTCATCAGCCATAATGTGATAAAAAGTGTTGTCAGGAGATTAAAAAATATTTTAATTATTTACAGGATTTGTTATTTATTGATCTAATTAATCACATTTTAATCTTATATCTGCTCAAGGCCCTCACAAAAAAATTGAATTCTAGGGCATTACAAAATTATAGTGCACGACTAATCAAATGAATACACGAAAAAGAGAAGATTTGTAAATCCTTTTTTTTTTCAACTGGACAATACATTAATTAAAATGTCTGTGTTCCCTGCCATTGACATTCGATTACTGTTTACTGCGTTTTTAGAAGTAAATTATATTTTTCAGCAGAGGGAGGCGGAGTCTGGTGGAGCTTGTCAATCAAAATCCTGCTCGTAAACTACTGTGGGTGACAGCCGTGCGCTCTTTGGATGAGAGCTCAGCATGGATATGAGGAGAAATGTGAGATGACAGAGACACAGAGAGACGCTGCAAGTCAGAAAAGTTCAGGCAGCTCATGCTGACACTAAGATGTGTCGCGGTAGTTCAGAGAGAAAGAGCGGCGCCATCGTGAGAAAAGACGACGGAGATCATCGAGAGGATCAAAGGATGGATTGCCCGAGATGAACACGATCAAAAATGTTTGATATTTCTATTTTTTGGACCAAAAAACAGGAAGAGAGACATAAAAGAAGAGAGTCCACTCTTGTTAGGTAACTTTGGTGTGTACATGGTCAGAGAAAACAAGATTATTTGGGTCTTAAAAGATCATTCAAGATGCTCTGAAAATGTCTGGCAGCCAATGAGTTAATCTTGCATTAATTTTTATAATGCGTTAATGTGTGGTGTAATTAATTAATCTAATTAACGCATTAAAGTCCCAGCCCTAATTAAAACTGATGCTTGCTTGTTCACACACTCTGTTACAACAGCTCACCTGTTTCTCCAAAACTGACAGCAGCAACAGCAGCATCCCCTTCCTCATCACTGTCCCCTGTGTCTTCCTCTGACATTAAATCACATTTCAAAAAATAGTCATAGTCAGCCTTCTGGTCAATTCAAGTCAATTTCATTATTGTAGCGCTGAATCATCAAGCATCAATTATCTCAGTTTTTCATATGGAGTAGGTCTACACTATACTCTGATATTAATTCTAATATTTACTCAGTGAACAATCCTACCTGCCCACTCTGCACCTGTGGTGGGCTGTTAGCTGGTTGATGCTGCTGCGTCTCACTTCTGAGGGGCTACAAGACAAAGTTTCCCCAGTTATGTGGTGCCGTCTCATCACATGGTGCAAGCTGCAGTTTATCCAACATCTTGCCTTACCAGTTTCATCACCGTCCTCTGCTGTTTCAAACCACGAGCTCGTTGGCATTTTATTTTGAAAAAAGATGCTATTTTTGCGCATTTTGCAGTGTCATTTTCCAGCGCTTTCCTCTTTTTAATTCTAAGCTTCTCCGTGCCACCCATGCTCTTTTGATCCATCTGGCCGGCAGTAGCTACAGGCTGGCTCATTGGACAGACTCCGACTGGTGGAGCTAATTGTTTTTAGCCTGCACGGATGTGCTGTTACGTCAGGATGCATCTGAGAAAAAAAAAAGCTGCCGATGGAGACGGCCCACAGGGACAGCGGTAATAGCATGTAGGTAACACTCATTCAGGGGCATGAATGAACACCGAACCAAAAAATTATAAAAAATATTAAAAAAATGTATATTACTACCGGCCCTTGCAGCCCAAACTTCAGGCCCGCCCACCGGGAGTTGTCCTGGACCTCCCAATTAGGCACTCCGGGTATGAGCTACTCTATGTAATGGGCAGAATGAATATGCTTTTCTGATTGGCTCACAGGTGTGCATGAAAACTATTTAACACAGGCAAAGTCTATCTCAAGTTTATTTTCAGTTTGAAATGATTCTTCACCAACCTACTTATTGCTTGTCCCCAATTTATTACAGCAAACATCCTATTCATATGCTGTTGCCAAAACCAAGCAAGAAAAACCATTGTTTGAAACAATTAATTAACGTTCCTCTTTAATCTCTTGACTTGATATTTATGGACCGATACTTAATATGCAGTGTTGTTAAGAATAGTTAACATGTTCAGCCACATACAATGCAGTGCTTATTTCTCTCCCCAGGAAGTTCTCCAAACATTCACAACTGGATTCATGTGACCACAACACCACACATGACAGTGGGAGGTAGAGGCCTCTCAGGATGATTATCAAAGGGAGGTCAATCACTGTGATTGGTTTCTATAACCCACTAATCTATTCAAACTCCCCCAGGCTGTTGTTGTCTCTTTCCCAGTCACATAAATACACACTTCCCTCACCAGCAACTGATAAAGCCTCTTGGATGAGTGGTGGAGCGTCTTCCTAAACTCTCAACAGTCCAGTTGCCCTGGTTTTAGCGTACAGACCAACAGGCTGCTTTGACCAGCCTGACCAGCCTGACCACGCTGTTTTTTCAGCAAGGCCCTCTTTCAGAGTCCTCTCCAGTCATCAGGGTCCAGGAGGGTGAACTGAGCTGTCTTTTCTCCTGCAGGTACGAAACTTTCATGTTGTAAATTTCTTTATTGATTCATCACAAGAAAAGAATACTAGCACATTAAAGCAGGGGTTCCCAAAATGTTTCTGCTTAAGACCCACAACAGAAATTCAGAGTCTCCCCAGGACCCAAATTCAACCTTTCATTTAGCTTTACCATTCACGAGCCTCCAATCACAACTGTTGCTCTCAAAATTCAGACAACAACAAATGTGATCACAGATTCAACGTAACAAATTTGTATTGTACTTCAGTTTTGAACCTTAACTTTTTTTTTTTTTTTTCAATTTCACTTCAGTTTTTACTGTTTTTAAACTGGGTTTTCTGGATTAGTTAAGTTTTCATTGTTATGAAAACGCTTAGTTTTAGTTTAGTTTTTATCAGTATGAGTTGTTTTCTTGGTATGGGGTAATTGTCAAGGGCGAGATTCAGATGGAAATTATGTTGGTTTCACTTAATTACAT
The DNA here is from genome assembly GCF_033239565.1 of Halichoeres trimaculatus. Classification (NCBI taxonomy): domain Eukaryota; kingdom Metazoa; phylum Chordata; class Actinopteri; order Labriformes; family Labridae; genus Halichoeres; species Halichoeres trimaculatus. Next base: position 7,475,749 of record NW_027437191.1, on the reverse strand, counting down.
TGGTATTACACTATGTTACTTTTTTTGGTTCATATTAAAGTAAATGTGGAGTAAGTCTACAACAGCTACAGTTAAATTTTAAATTTTACTCTACATCTCTACTACTCTAAATGATCAGCTTGAATGTATCATCTAACCTTTTACCCATGATATTGTTATAGTAACAGTCAGCCTCCGTACCCATGAGATTCACGCAGCTCTTAACTCTCCTGATGAATGTTAGGGGATGCTACATTAGCTTATGGTCACTAGTAAGATCAGGGCTAATCCACAGGATGAATAAAGTCCTTACTAGTGCAAGAGTATAACTCATGACACATCATTAACACAATTTTACAGTTTTTCTCAGTTGCTTTGGTTCATTTTTCAGATCAGAATCGAAATTCTCAAAACTAGGGCTGTCATTTTAACGCGTTAATTAGAGTAATTAATTGCACCGCAAATTAACGTGTTATAGAAATTAACGCAGATTAATCTGGATCCCAAACCCGCGAGGCGTTCAGAGACGTACTTAGTTTCAAATGTCTAGCCGTTTGTCCTACTTGGAAAAAGTGGTGTTCTCGTCAGATCTTCAAATTTCCGACGGTACCTGAATGTATCACACCTGACGTCAGCAACAGCAGAGAGAGCGCTGTTAAGGGGACTGCCGTCTTCATCTCGTGCAGGTATATATATATATATATATATATATATATATATATATATATATATATATATATATATATATATTAGTGGTGGGACTTGATTAAACAAATTAATAGAATTAATTGTGACATTTGTAATTAATTGTAATTAATCACATTTTAATCACATCATGTTTCAACATCAGAAGCAACACTTTTTAAATCAAACAGATTTTGGTAGAAGACTAAATCATTGAATATTCTCATACACAAGTTTAAACAACAAAATCCTGTTTATTTTGTTCAGAAGATGTTTTTCTGTGAATACTACTTTCATTAACATTCATCAGCCAAAATGTGGTAAATAGTGCTGTCAGGAGATAAAAAAATAATTAATTGCAGGATTCCTAATTAATTGATCTAGTTAATCACATTTTTATCTTATATCTGCTTAAAGCCCCCACAAAAAAAATTGAATTCTAGGGCATTACAAAATTATAGTGCATGACTAATCAAATTAATACACGAAAAAGAGAAGATTTGTAAATCCTTTTTTTTTTCCAACTAGACAATATTAATTAAAATGTCCATGTTCCCTGCTATTGACATTTGATTACTGCTTACTGTGTCTATAGAAATAAATTATATTTTTCAGCGGAGGGAGGCGGAGTCTGGTGGAGCTTGTCAATCAAAATCCTGTTTATTTTTGTTCAGAGGATGTTTTTCTGTGAACACTACTTACATTAACATTCATCAGCCAAAATGTGGTAAATAGTGCTGTCAGGAGATAAAAACATAATCTAATTATTTACAGGATTTGTTATTAATTGATCTGATTAATCACATTTTAATCTTATATCCACTTAGGGTCCCCACATAAAGAATTTGAACTGTAGGGCATTACAAAATGATAGTGCATGACTAATCGAATGAATACATGAAAAAGAGAAGATTTGTAAATCCTTTTTTTTTTTTTTTTTCAACTGGTCAATATTAATTAAAATGTCTGTGTTCCCTGCCATTGACATTGGATTACTGTTTACTGCGTCTTTAGAAGAAAACTATATTTTTCAGCGGAGGGAGGCGGAGTCTGGTGGAGCTTGTCAATCAAAATCCTGCTCGTAAACTACAGCGGGTGAAAGCGGTGCGCTCTTTGGATGAGAGCTCAGCATGGATATGAGGAGAAATGTGAGATGACAGAGACACAGAGAGACGCTGCAAGTCAGAAAAGTTCAGGGGGCTCATGCTCCAACTGAGGATGTGTTGCTGTAGTTCAGAGAGAAAGAATGGTGCCATTGTGAGAAAAGAGGACAGAGATCATGGAGAGGATAGAAGGACGGAGCACCCGAGATGAATGCAATCAAAAAAGTTTGATTTTTTCTGTTTTTGGGACCAAAAACAGAAAGAGAGACATAAAAGAAGAAAGTCCACTTTTCTTAAGGAACTTTGGTGTTTACATGGTCATAAAAAAACATTATTATTTGGGTCTTAAAAGATCATTTAAGATGCTCTGAAAATGGCTGGCAGCCAATGAGTTAATCTTGCGTTGATTTTTAACGCGTTAATGTGCGGTGTAATTAATTAATCTAATTAACGCCTTAAAGTCACAGCCCTAATACATATATATATAGACATTAAAAGACATTTAAAAACATTAAAAAGATAAGGTGGGAATATACACAACCCATTTTTAGGTACCCTGAGGCATAAGGAACACATGAAAAAAGTGTTGGGGTTCTACCTTAAAAAAATACAGTCCCGCACCTAAATTAAGCTGATTTGAATTTAAGCAAGGTTTTTGCTTCTGTCACATTTTTCTCACTGTGGACTCAATTGTCACTGCAATATGAACTTCTATACTTCTATGAGGTCAGGAGAACCAGGGCTAAAGGCTAAAAACTGTGAGGAACTATGTACAAAAACACTTTATTCAAGTCTTGGATAAGAAAGTGAAGAATTTTCAGTTTTACAAGCTCTGAACACACAAACTGTTGCTCATTGGTGCAGAGCAGCCCCAAGCTGAAACATGACACCAGGAAGATGGAAGCAAATTTTCAAAGGATTCTTTAGATTTAAATACAAGACAAATATCGATCATTCAGATCGTTGAAGCATGTTGCTGACATCACGTGTGATACATTCAGGTACCGTCGGAAAATTTAAAAATCTGACGAGAACACCTCTTTTTTTAAGTAGAACAAACGGTTTGTAAATGCCAGACATATGAAAATAAGTGCGTCTTTGAACGCCCTGTGGGTTTGGGATCCAGATTAATCTGCGTTATTTTTTATAACGCCTTAAGTTGTGGTGTAATTAATTAATCTAATTAACGCGTTACAATTTATATATATATATATATATATATATATATATATATATATATATATATATATATATATATATATATATATAGTAATCTTAGTTTTTAAAATGCATTGTACAGAATCAACAGGCTACAGTTTTAACAAAGAAATGACACTGATAAACTAGACTCAAGTATAAAAGAAATATTAAATTAAAGCCAAAATTTTACTAAATAGAACTTTAGTGCACCAAAAAATAGTACAGTACAAGCTTTCTTTAGTTTTATTTTGAAATTCAAAAATCTATAAAGTTACCAATCTTGGTTTTTAATTGTAGTACTGCTTTTACAACTACCAATAATACCCGCAACTCCCTTTATAAAAAACAAAACAAAAACAAAACATGTACAGTCAAAGTGTTTCGTCGTGAAAGTAGGGGTATCAGGACTATCACAAATAATTTAAAAACTGGAAAAAGGTGGAGATAATAAAGAGGTGGAAGAAGAAAGTGATAGTTTAAGTATTCTAATTAGGGTTGAAGTCAGCATAACAACAGAAAACAATCCTTGCAAAAAGCTTAACCCTGGGATAAACAAAGAAGACAACACTGGTAGAAAATAAGCCACGGAAGGGATATGCTAATTTCACTAGCACAGAGCAAAGAAAAGGTTCAGGCTGTTTGCTGCCTCACTGCAGCCGATCCACTGAATGGGGAGAGAGATTCCACCTCTTCGTCTCCACAGCGAAGGTTCACCTCCAGGTGATCACACACACACACACACACACACACACACACACACACACACACGCACACACACACACACACACAACAGAACATTTCCATATATTTCTGTAACAATATTTATTAAATTTGCACCTGCACATTTTTGTCAAATTGTGCTACTCTATGAGGCAATGGTGGTGCTGTCGTCAGCTGCTGAATGTAACCACTAAAGTAACTCGTAATCTAAGTTACTTTTGAGATCAAGTAATCAGTAAAGTGACTAAGCAACTTTTTAAAAGAGTTTTAAAAGGTAACTTTGGCAACTTTTGGTAATTTCCCTCTTTGTTTTCTGTCTTTCAGGATCACAGGTGTCCCAGAATAATGGACCGATGACTGCCTCACCGACAGACCATAGTTTGTAAGGCTTCAGGACTGTGTGTCGGACATGGTGGTCTGCAGCACAGGAGCTCCACAGGGGACAGTGCTCTTTCCTTTTCTCTTCACAGTGTTCACCTTGGACTCTTTGTACAACTCTGGGATCTATCACATCCACAGTTTCTCTGACAACACAGCTGTCGCCGGATGGATTGTAGGGGGGACAAATGGGAGTACAGGACTGTCATCCCTGACTTTGTCGCCTGGTGTGACAGAAACCACCCTCAGCTCAGTAAGACGAAGGATATGGTTGAGGATTTCCACAGAAGGAGGACACCTCAGACATCACCAACAAACATCCAGGATCTGGACATCGAACAGAGTCCTGGGTGTACACCTCAACAACAAACTGCACTGGTCACGCAACACAGACGTCCTGTACAAGAAGGGCCAAAGTCGTCTCCACCTGCTGAGGAGACTGAGGTCCTTTGGAGCGTGCAGGACTCTGCTCAGGACTTTTTATGACTCTGTGGTGGCTTCTTCACTTTTCCACGCAGTGGTCGGCTGGGGAGTGGGGAGCACAGAGAGGGACAGAAAGAGACTGAAAAGACTGATCAGGAGGGCCAGTTCTGTTCTGGACTGCTCCTTAGACTCCCTCAATGAGGTGTGTGGGTGGAGGATGAAAGCTTGACTCCATTATGGGCAATCCGCGTCATCCAGTGCTAGAAGCTGGGTTCAACTTTGGCCACCTGCTCAAGAGCCAAACTGATGAGTGCCACATAGACCGCAAGGCCATCTACACCCCTCTTTTTGACAAATATATATATTTATATGAGGTAATCAAAGATGGATTCAAAGATGTTGACGTTTTTTTTTTTTCAAAGTTGGCAGTAAGATACTTAAGCTTTAAGTTTGTAATTTAGGGTTGTAGTAAGTGAATGGAGGTTTTAGTAAGTCACCAAAGGTTTGAGTAAGTGACTGAAGGTTTAAGAAAGTGACTGAAGGTTTGAGTAAGTGACTGAAGGTTTGAGTAAGTGACTGAAGGTTTAAGTAAGTGACTGAAGGTTTAAGTAAGTGACTGAACATTTCAGTAAGTGATTGAAGGTTAAAGTAAGTAACTGAAGGTTTGAGTAAGTGACTGAAGGTTTAAGAAAGTGATTGAAGGTTAAAGTAAGTGACTGAAGGTTTAAGTAAGTGACTGAAGGTTTGAGTAAGTGACTGAAGGTTTAAGAAAGTAACTGAAGGTTTGAGTAAGTGACTGAAGGTTTGAGTAAGTGACTTAAAGTTTTTATTAACTGAAAAAAACAAAATGAGTTACAAATAATTTCATGGCTTCCAAAAATATTGAAGCATGATTACAACTGAGGTCTAAATGATTGTTAATTAAATATGTTTTCTTAAATGTCACGAGTCCTATAGAAGAGATTGGTTTCAACAGATTTTCCAATTATTATTGCTTTTTCCCCACCATTTTTTATTATTTATTTATTTATTTATTTGGATGCCTACATCACTTTTTTTTTTTTTAACTAATGTCTGTGGTCAAAATTATGTAGTTATCAACACCTTGCATGTTTATGGACTATCAAATTTAAAGAGAAAATAATTTTTTTGGGACTGGACAACTATTGCATTCATTGTTGTTGCTTGGGTGAAAGGTGATACTCTGAATAAATTTACTACCATATGTACATTTAAATGATGTAGTAGTATTTTTTAGTAATTTAAATACTTGAATTAAAAATACATTAATTTATACTGTTGTTTCAAAAGAGTAAAATATGACTTTATGGGAAACTAAAAACATGGCACTAACACTATGAACTATATCCAGTAATTTTGCTTAATCTTAGATAACTTGCTGCCAGTAAGTTACTATTAAAATACAGGATACTTCTTAAACTGAAAATTTCATGGATGCATTTCATGGATAATTATCATCAATAATAATAACAATAATAGTAATAATAATAATAATAATAATAATAATAATAATAATAATAATAATAATAATAATCAATCAAACTTTATTTGTATAGCTCTTTTCGTACAGGATTTTGTAATACAAAGTGCTTCACATGAGAAAAAGGTAAAGTAAAATAATAAGTGAAATAAAAAGCAGAAATTGCATAATTAAATAAACCATGTTCAACATACACACTCACTTACTCAAACACATGAAGACATGAAAAGGAAATTCTGACAGAGAGCAGAATAAGAGGACTGAGGAAACGCCATATTGTATTAAAAATGAGGAAACACAGGAGCTAAAAGTAACATGATACCTAGAAATACATGAAAATACTCGAAAATACTAGAGGGTAAGATAAATAAATGAGTAAATAAATAAATAAATAAATAAAATAATACAACAGTATAGAATAAAAGTGAGTTAAATAATATTGTAAAATGAGATTGTGTAACATCAGGTGCGTCATAAAATCAGCTAAAATTGGAGAAGCATTTAACAAAAAATAAAATTCCAAGTAAAAAATAAAAATAAATAAATAAATAATACAAAAAATAAAATAAAAATCTGACTAAAATGTAGTAATAAAACTAAATAAAAGGGTTAAAATAAGTTACATATAACATAAAATAATATTTAATAGAATCAGCTAAAAGCGAGATTAAAGGGGTAGGTCTCGAGTCTGTCTCTGAAAATATGAACAGTAGGTGGTGCTCTCAGGTCCTCAGGTAGACTGTCCCACCCACAGGCGGGGGCCATAAGAACAAAAAGAAGCTTCCCCATATGTTTTAGTCTTAACTCTGGGAACGGCTAAAAGACCCCTACCTGAGGACCTGAGGGCTCTACATGGCTCATATGGTAAAAGCAAATCAGATAAATATGCAGGAGAAAGACCATTAAGAGATTTAAAAACTAATAAACGAACCTTAAAATCGATTCTAAAAGATACAGGCAGCCAATGCAGAGATTTTAAAATCGGGGTGATGTGGGCTCTCCTTCTGGTCTTTGTCAGCATATGAGCAGCTGAGTTTTGGAGGAGCTGAAGCTGTGAAATGTTAATTTCACAGCTTACAAGAATCAAGTCTACAAGTAATAAAAGCATGAATAAGAGTCTCTGCATTGGCCTGAGAGAGAAACTGGCGCACTCTGGAAATATTTTTCAAATGATAAAATGATTTTTTGGTGATGTCTCTGATGTGCAGGTCAAAGCTGAGGTCTGAGTCAAATGAAACACAGAGATTTGTAGCCTGCTGACATGGATTAAAAGACAGTGATTTGAGCTTGCTCTCCAGTTCCCCTCTCTCTGGACCTGTACCAATGACCAAAACCTGAGTATTGTCCTGGATGAGCTGAGGAAAGTTGTCTGCCATCCAAGACCTGACATCTAAAATACAATTAAAAAGGGCATCAATAGGCCCTGGGTCATCAGGAGACATATCCTAAAGGACCTAAAATTGAACCCTGGGGGACGCCACAGTTTACATCGTAGAGCCCTGACTGGCATTCCCCCATGTTCACATAAAACTTTCTGTCAGTAAGATAAGATTTAAACCAATTAAAAACAGTGCCAGAGATTCCAATCAAACCATTGAGTCTATTTCAAAGAATCTGGTGATCTACTGCATCAAATGCTGCGCTAAGGTCAAGCAGCACAAGCACAGAGAGCATTTTCTGATCCATGCTTGATTTAAGATGATTAACTATTTTTTACTAATGCTGTCTCTGTGCTATGGCTGGCCCTAAAGCCAGACTGATACATTTCACCAATGTTTAACATTTTCATAAAATCGTTTAATTGGTTAAAACAAGTTTTTCTAAAATTTTACTTAAATACTTATTTAATTTTGTATATATGAGGGAAGTTGAAGTACGCGCCATGGGCTGATTTTAATTTCATTATTTAATTTCTCTGATCATTGTGACCTGGAAGTTGTAGCTTCCCTGTCATTAGAGCATCAATGACGTCCTCTTAACGGTAGTTACAAGTGCAATTCTGGATGTGTACGTTTTATTTAAGGAAGCCAAATAAATGGCTTTCAATGATGGTAACATGACAACAGAAACAATAGGAAGGATCTCTCAAGAATTTTCATTTTCTTCTAAAATAGGCCATATGTTTTCTGTTAAGTTTAAATACGTTTTGCACACTCAAGACAAATGAAAGGCTTTCCAGGCATGCACGGGTTTTTTAAATTTAATTTTTACTGCATCTCTCTGTAAATACAGAAACACAAGCACAGAAGAGCAACGTGGCTGCACACTGCATTTCATCCTGGTCTACTGAATGATGCGCATGTGACATTCGCTTTTTCATACACGCAGTGTTTAACATCAGTTTGCACCGTAATTCACACACACACAACATTCAGCACACTCACGCTCCTAGTCAAGGCACAGTGACTACCTGTCGCCCTATATATGAGCCCACTGACTGATTACAAGATTGTAGACACCTGTGATGCTAATTAGTGGACACACCTTGGATTGACATGTCCCTTTGGCCACATTTTAAGTCTTTTCTAGGGATACCATCATTTTTGTCCAGGCCTGTTTCACCCATCTACTTAGTAAATAACTGCTGAGGGTTTCTGTTGAGTTTTCAGCAAATAACTGCACAATATAACTGCTGTTTTTGAGAATGTGTGTGTGTGTTGATGTGAAACTTGGGAGATGCAGCTGCAGGCCTTGAAGGGGAGTAGGACATTAAGTACCTTGGCAGTAGACAGCATTTTTAATAAGGCAGCATGAAAGTGTGAGATGTGTGTGAGTGTGCATTTAACCTTTCTTTAACAGGAAAACACCTGACGATGCTGGGAAATGAGAGGAGACATCACTGGCTCACCCTGAAGATAACGTTGAATGTTAAACTGAACGTCTAGAATAGGCAGGTCTTCAACTATAAGAGGGTTCAAGGGACAGATACCCAAAGTTCTTCTCCAAAGGAAGGCTTCGAGACTTGTATCAGGGCTGTTAGGGAGAGTTAAAGAAGAACCCAGAGCTCTGTCGCATATTCTTGACTCGCTGTCAGGGGCGGACTGGCCATCTGGACGTTCTGGAGAAGTCCAGAACGGCCTGTTCTGCCGGTTCGCTGACGGCGGGATGGGTTAAAGTCCAAGGCTGTTTTTCAGTCCCAGTCCGCCACTGCTTGCTGTAATCAATAAATCTGAGTTAACTGAAAACTTGGATGCGTCCTGGTCATCTTCTCCTCTGATCAGAAAAGCACGCTGGGAATGGTGAAAAGGTAATTGAAATATTTGGGAGAAAAAAAAATCAGGACTTTTGCTTTGAGTGACAAATAATATCTGCAGAGTACCCTCTTTATTTGAAAAGGCAGCAGTCAGGGAAAATAACTGAGTTCACAGTTATAGACTTCTTTTAACAGATATTGCAGTTAGGGGAAACAGTCAAATTGTCACTTGAAGATAAATTTTAAAACAACATTTTCTTTCAATTTTTTAAAGGAAGCTGTATAAATTACGATTTTTCACTGAACATTATTGATTCACTTTTAACCATATTATCATGTTAACCTATTAACCTGTGTATGAAAAAATGCAATATTTATTACAAAGACATTCATTAATGTGAGATCACAAAGGATCTGCTTAAAATAAACACAACACTTTGGTGTACACATGCCTAAGTGCACACAAGAGATCCACTTCTTGGGCAGGCTAGAAAATGACCACAAATGTAATATTAGCACAAAATTGGACAGACGCTCACCTCCTTTAACCTCTGTCAGAAACAGCACACATATAGAGTGTATTCCACACTTATCTTTTTGGCTGAAAAAATGATGCCCCAGACAAAGAGTTGGTGTTCTGCACAACTGTCTACTGTTGTTAACACGTGTGAGCCAACACACGCATGTCTCTTCAGCGAATGTGTAACATTATGTGTGTGTACAGTCTATGATTTTATAATTTTATTTAATAAAATAATCCTGACAGATTAATTCTATCTTTTAAAACAGGTTTGTTCAGGCAACAAACTATGGTCCTTAAAAACAAAATGATTTCTGCTAACATAGTATGAATATTTTTATATTTTAATTAGGAGAATTCAAGGCTTCCTAATAGGAGAGATCAATCTTTCAGGTGATAGTTTGGCCCTGGCCAAACTTTGAGTGACCACACTATAAGATTTGCTGAAGCAGGCTGAAGCATTTTGGCTAAGGTTCCAGCTATTCTTCTCCTACTGCTGGGAAACTCACCTCTTGACCTTTCCTAATATATATATATATATATATATATATATATATATATATATATATATATATATATATATATATATATATATATATATATATATATATATATATATATATATATATATATATATTCAAAAAGCCGCTACGATCCCAAATTCCCAAATAAAATGTCTCACAGGAGGGACTGTGGGGGCATGTCTAAATCTGAATTATATATGTAGACCAGTGGTTCCTAACCTTTTCCAACTCAGGGCCCACTTTTAAGTCTCAAAAATGTTCGCGGCCCACCCCTGACCAGTAAATACATTAAAAAACTAAAACTTAAAACCTTTATAGATGACTTATAAATTTAACACAAACATAGTTTAGCCTTATCTAATTGCACAGTTTACAGTCAGCTCTATCTTTTTATCTGGGATTAAAAAAGTATTTCAAATTTATTAGACAGGCTGATGCACAGTAATATACAATATATTTTGTTCAAAAATTCTACACTGGTTTATAATATTTATACAATCATAGTAACTCATAGTTAAAGCAGAGAGTTAAGACAAATGGTAACAATTTGTAAATTGAACATGAAGGACTGAACTGAATACAACAGAAACATGTTGGAGGCTCCATAGTCACTAACACAGCATCCATAACATGTTGCAACGTTTTTATTTTTACATAATTACATCCCCAGCCTCCCCCCAAAAATCAAACTATTTTGGAAAAGCTTTGGCGGCCCACTTGCAGTACCTTCGCGGCCCACAGGTTGGGAATCACTAATGTGGACCATTTTCTATGCTGAATAGAATGCAGAGTTAATCTGCAGTTGAACTGTATCAAGGAAGTGACATTCATTCCCTTTGGGGTCCTTCCCCTGGATGGAACAGTCTAAAAGACGGTGGCCTGAGCTTTTGACAAGTCAGACTTTGGGAGGCCTCCACTGGAGAACCCTAACATGGGACCAGCTGTTCCGGAAAGCTCTCAAAGAGCCCTATAACGTGGAAATCACACTCCTGCCCTGGCTGAGCCTGGGACTCCTTTTTTTCCCCCTTTTTCAGCGCTCTCGCTGCTCTTTTGCTCTCATTTGGCTTCTATTGCAGTTACGTACCGGAAATTTGACCTGTAGGACCTCTGAAAAATGTCAGACCATATTCAGGTAGAATCATGTGACTAGCCCCTCCCAAACAGGGAGTATCTCTTGGCAGGACTTAAAGCAACCACACTGTACAAACTTCTTCAAAGAACGGCTGATTTCATATCTGTATAGGGAAGTGTCTTAGGGTTCAGGCTGTTTGTTTTTTGTCTTCAGAGTAAGGGTGAAACTAAACTGCACAAAGATGACATAATTTGTTACATGGTCAAAGTATCAAAGAAATATTCAAACCAATACACAGAGCCACAGAATGAGACCTGCAGCTTGCATAACTGCTTCATCCATGCATGCATGCATAAAGTGTGTAATGCTTTCCTGGGCTGGAAAAATTAACATCACACACAATTTCATTGTAAGTCAAAATGATCTATCTTCACATGAAAACAACACCACAATGCACTCGTACTCAAAAGAGTATTTTTCAAAGGCTTTAAATTTAATATTTAACTAATATACAGTGTTCCTGAGAAGTCACAAGTTAGAAAGTATGAGACTTAAAAGTTTGTGACTTCTCAGGAGCACTGTAAATGACAGATTAATTTACCAGTTAAATGCGTCATTGGGTGTGTGTTTGCTCTACTCTGTTATTACAGCCCAGTGTATGATTTCTCTGGTGCACTGTTTTGGTTAAATATTAACTTTGGGGTTAGATTTCAGGGAAATAGAAATTGTGTTACCTTTATAAAGCTTGTGCTTACTTCTGAAATTTTATGAACTTACAAGGGTGAGCTGAAAAGTTCATAGCCTGACTAGGAAGGTCTTTCAACAAAATGAGCATCAGTTGCCCCAATTCTGCTCTTGGCATTCACCAATACACCAGATGATCGGCTCAACTCTACTTTGGTGGAGAGCCCCCAAAAGCTGCTTTTGGACAAGACAGTTATAGCACTACCTACAGGCCTGGCATGCTTACTACAGCGTTTTCAGTCCCTCAGCGTTTCACCGCATTTTCGGATGAAACATGTAAACGGGGCCTTATTTTGCAATGACCATGTTTTTTAGTTCTGTCCTTTTCCTTTTTGACAGTCCAGCTCCAGTCTCCTCCTTTACTACAAAATAAATTCAAGAAATCCTTTTCTTCTGGAATGGGGACGGATCTTGCACCTCACTGCTAAACTTTGCCGGTCAGTGTAGTTCATTAAAGGGGCTTTTATTCTACTTTCACTTAGATGACTCATGTTCTCTCAGGAAATCCCAACCTGACCTCAGATACTGAAAAATATAATTACCTCCACCAAGGAGGTTATGTTTTTTAGACAGTTTGTCTGTTTGTTTGTCTGTGAACAACACAACTCAAAAAGTAACAAACAGATCTCAATGAAATTTTCAGGAAATGTTCAAAATGGGATAAGAAAGAAGTCATTAAATTTTGGAGGTGATCTGGATCACTGTCTAGATCCAGGATTTTTTTAAAGGATTCATTGTGATCATTGTGTTCATTTATCATTGTGAGATAGGGCAGTTTTCACCATGTGTGTATATAACTCCACAATAAATGGCCAGATTGCTTTGAAAAACAATACAAGACAAGGTCACCATAATTTCTGACGGATGTTTAAGTACGATCCAGATCCTGGCAATATTCTGGATACTAAGATCCAGAATATGAAATATGTACTGGGTCATCATAATTTTCAACACTGTCAGGTAAAAAAATATCATGCAAACCTGCAACTAACACCAAATTGTAGCAGACAGTCTGCTGAAAGGGAGTATAACATTAAAGTGGGACTAAAGTGTTGGTGACAATCACAATATGCTTGGAGGAGGTCTGCGCTCTCTGAGTGCTTTTCTAGTTAGCAATTCTCTAATTCTCAAAAATGTCACATCACCGGAGTTTAGGGACTGCCAAAAGATGGACCTTGCAACCACCATCAAGGATAACCATGAAACATGTCATAAAGTTGGGATTAAAAGGAAAAAAAGTGTTTGATGTTAGTTTTGAGCACAAAATACTTAACACAACTATTATAAAACCAATATGAAAGAGGATCACTGCAGAGTTGATTCTCACACGTTAATGAAAAAGATTAGATAGAAATATCATAGAGATGAAGCTTTTAGATTAAATAAAAACAAGTTATATTTTCTTTTAAGGTAATAAACTTTCATTCGTGAGCATTGGGCTTGGTAAGAATCTCCTGATTTTTATTTCCCTGAAATTTGACCTTAAAGTTATAAAACTGATAAACAGTGTTCCTGAGTTGCCTGCCGGAGTTATGATAATAGGATTCAGAGTTCCTGATCAGATACACACTAGATATAGATAAAGGTTCTCTGATGAACCAAAACTCTAACAGAATAAACAGAGGGGTTTTCATTTGAGTGTGTTTTTCAACAGGTAAATACTTTTTTTTTAGTTAGAGTTATTACAGCGCAAATGTGCAGACACACAAACAGCTGTTTAACAGATGATCTGGTAGTGATCTGCTGACGCTCTAGAGGTGAGGATGCCTCATTTCTCTCTCTTTCTCCTGAAAATAAATCTCTTTATTCTTTGTATCTCTCCTCCATCTCTGGTGGGATGAATCAGCATGCAAGTCAACAATGGGAGGATGAAACTTTCGAGCTTTAAAATTCAGCCCATAGTCCAGACATGATACAGGAATACTACATTAAAGTTAATTTGGACTAAACACAGAGTTATGCTTTTTGAAAGATTGAGCACTCAGTAAAGAACCACAACCCACACTTGCCTGTACAAAAAAAGTCACCTACTACCCAGTGCCTTTAGTCATAAAACTCTCATAAAACAGATAAGAGATGATATGTAGACAATTATCTAAAGTTTAAGAACTGTCAAAGGTGGAAAAAAAAGACTTTAATAACACTCTCTACGAACCTGAAACAAGATTTTTCAAAAGATTTTTCCAGAACTGCAGCAACCCTGGTTAAGCTGGATGTTTCTCCTGAAAGAAAAACTTGTGATCCATCAGAATGATTAATAATGTTTTATATTTAGACTATTTTTTTTCAAAGGTTTTTATTTATTTATTTATCTTTTTAATGTAGGGATTGTTCATATTTAAAAAATGCTTTTCATCAGTAGAAAAGTCAATAATTTGAGCAAGCCCTTGTTGATGTTAGAGTATCTAATGCAATTATTCAGAATTCATTACAGTTCATTGTGTGTGTGTGTGTGTGTGTGTGTGTGTGTGTGTGTGTGTGTGTGTGTGTGTGTTCAGTCAGCTGATCTCGTTAATACCTGCCCATCATGGAGGAAGTAAGATAAGGATACCAGTTATAAAAACCCTTCTCTCTATGTCCACTTCAGTCATCTGAGTCCAGGAGGGTTGGTGGAGCTCTCTTTTCTCCTTGAGGTAAGAAAGTTTCATGTTTTATATTTCACTCTTGCCGTTGGTCTGTCACAAAAAAATAACACAAAAGAGAAACAGGATCATTGGATTATTGAATATTTCATTAGGTGCCTTAACAGTGGTGTGGCGTGTCAGCCATAGACTGTACAAAATATGGATGTGGCCACCACAACGTCACCTGTTTGTTCCTGATACAGTGAAATGAAGCCAATTGTCAGACACGGCCATATTGGATAGGAGTGAAGGCTTTAAACTTGTTTTTGAACAGTTATAGGGCAAAGCTGTGTAACTGATTGGACAATCAGATAATAATATAATATCTTTTAAACAACCAAGTCAGAAAAAATTCACCACAATTTCCGATAGGGCGATAGGAAAATTAGCATTTCAGACCCAAGTAATTTATACAACCAGGCTGTAAAAATGTTTATAGTGTTTTAAAAGTCTGTTTTTTTTTTGGCTGTGTACATGATTTCCTGTTTTTCTTCCGCCAGCCTCAAGCGGATCCTTGATGAACAGCAACTTTTAGCACTTCTGCATAGGCTTCATTTATCTAAACAGGATGCTGCCCCTAGGTGTCAGCTCCAGGCCTTGACGATCACATTGCACCTTGATTTTCTGCCTGCTGGGCAGTTTGCAACATGCCTCCTCTATGGTATTATATTATGATAAATAATTGACAGATTATTGATCACATCACTCCCTGAAGTGAAACTTCATCATTTTTATCTGATTCCCAGGCCCTCCTCTAACGTGGGCCCTATGCAACTGCATTATCTGCATCTTTGCAGTTTCACCAGAACTCCTGTTAGTATCAAAATATAAATCACTGTTTGACCACAGTCATCCCCCTCCTTCTGTCAGAGCTGATCTGAAAGTGTGAATACACAGAGTATGAATCATTGGGTGAACCTGCCTTTTCTCCTCTTCAAGGTCGGTGTCAGCTGAGAGTTTAAACTGAAACCCCACCATCTTCATCTAAATGAAGCAAGCTGTGAGTCACTCCCACAAGAGCAAGGTAAGTAATGTGGCTGTTTACAGCTGAAAGGGGATTGATGCTGGATGAGAGCACATTATTTCCAACAATTCTGCACAATAAAAGTCCTCACTTTAACCTCAGTTAATGGAGGGCCATAGAGGCAAGGTGTGTGCTACCTGTGAACATGCATTTGGAATGGAATGGAAGCAACAAGATGATAAAGGTTTTCAGTTGCAGACTGTGGTTAAATCTCAATGCCCCCCACCCAAAACCCTGAACCCTCGATTGAGGCTTAAAGTGATGAGGGAACAAGACTGCATGGGATCATAATGGTATAACAAGGGGTGAACCTCAAAGCTCCAACGTTTTATTCTCTTGTCTCCAATTGTATTGTTCACTGGCATTTCAGTCTCTCCCTTCAGAGATGTATGGGAGAGACGTAGTGGAGAGAGAAGGAAAGGGAATATTCTTTTTAAGAGAAATGAGATGTCCTTTTCTCTGGAGCGTCATACGAACACTTTATTAACTGATATAATCATAGATTGTATAATCTACACCGTAGTGTCTGTTAGTGTTGGCAGTGTACTTATTGGGAGCAATCAATCAATCTTCATTTATATAGCGCCAAATTATCACAAATGTTATCTCAGGACACTATCAAAAACACTGGAAGGTCTACCCTGATAATGTTGATAAAATTTGGCTGACTCAGGAGTTGGGCTTTGAGCATCCTTGTTAACAGCTATAGGGCATTAGACCTGTCAGTCAGCTGAGCTGTGCCTCTGATTGGGAAAACTTGTGGTTTTAATAGTTTCCAAACTGCAGAGTTAAAAAAAAATTCACCCCCTGGTACAGTGTGTGCCAGTAAAGATAATAGCAATTCAGAGCTGTTTTTGGAGCCGGGCAGTAGATATGTTTATTAATGCTTTAAAGTCTTAATGTTGGCTTCATGTGTTTGTGGTTTCCGGTCTTTCTGAGCCAGCCTCAGAACCTCAAAGAACTGCAGTTTGTCACACAGCTGCTTAGGCTCCATTTCACACGGCCATAGCTTGCTGCTTGGATAAAAAGTAAACAGATGTAGGGCTTTGTATCTGTTTCTTCTTTGCTGAACAAACACTTTCCCATGGAGAGGGTTAGAGAGGAGAAAAACCTCTGTTTATGCTGTGAAAAAAAGCACCAGTTAAAGTGTTGATTATCAAGCCTTTCCTCTAGTGCCTATCTGATCATGAACTCTAAACACTGTTATTATAATCTAGTTTATGATTTCTAAGGAACACTGAACATTGGTTAATTATTAAATTTCAGGTCAAGCTTCAGGGAAATAGACACTGCCTTACTCGTTAAAAACCCCTTGCTAGGGAATAAAACTTTATGCACTGGAAAGAAAATGTAACAAGTGAACTATATAAATGATTTCTTTAGATGGTGATTCTGACTATATATATATATATATATATATATATATATATATATATATATATATATATATATATATATATATATATATATATATTACATTTAACAAGTGTTATGTGATCATAACAAGATGCAAAGATAAAAAGCACTGAAAATGGCTCCCTGTGACTCAAACTCTTGAATGGACCTTAATTTACATTTTAATCATATTGGAGGACAAAAATGAAGCAGTTATGACACCTCTTTATTTTAATTTCACAGCTTTATTTTTGATTTCACACCAAAATAACACACTAAATAACCGTTTTGAACATAAAGGGGAACATTAATATTTGGAGAAAGAGAATAGAGGAGGGGTGAGTGTGTCTGTATTTGTCAGTGTCTTTCTGTGTCTCTCTGTGTTGTTTTACACATCACAGTGACATTTAAACATGCTGCAGTTATAATTTTGTGTTGCCCATGCTCTGAAAAATGTCAATGACTTCACTGAGGTTGACTGGAATTTCCTTCTCAATTGCCAGTAAAAGAAGCTCAGACAACCTCTCCTCAGAGTTAAGTGTGCAACGTATGTTTTCACCAGCTTCAGTATGCAGGATGAACGTTCAACAGTTGCTGTAGACTCCGAAAGTGTGCCATATGGCTTCAGCAGCTCAGTCAAGTTGGGGAAAACCAGGGGGGTATTGCACGAAACCAGGATAAGGGATTAAGCTGGCACACGTTGGTTATCCTGGATGAAGTTAGCTTCAAGTCGGTTGAACAAAAGCTGAGTCAAATAACCTGAGTAACATGCACTTCTATGGGCCACATTAAAGAAAAACACAAGTATTGATTAGTGGACTTGAAAAGTCATCAGCTCCGCATCCTAAAACTGTAATTATGACAGTGTGTGGAGTGCAGTTTCTTAATTGTACATGTTCGCGCTACTTACGCATTAAGCCGGTCCGTTATTAACTGCCAGGCTTTTTCCCCCTCTTCTTTTTTTTTTTTTTACCACACTCGTGTAGCCTTTCTTGTGGATTATATGTTTTACTTCTTTATCTAGTTGAAGAAGCATTGCCTGTTCATCCTGCTTGAGGAAAGATGCATGTCCTTGCTCCATTTTCAATCTGTGATTCTGTGATCGATCTCGTGGTCTTCTTAAAAAGGCTGTGAACGCGCACTTATCCAAATGATCCACACCTGGCTTGACTAAGCCGCGTCTTTTCATCCTGGCTCGGTAAACATGCAACCAATTAATCCGAGAAAGCGCCGACTAGGCTTATTCAAGCCGCGCCTGCCCATTTATCCTGGATGTATTTATCCCACTTTCGTGCAATACCCCTCAGATGTGCATTGTTTTCTTTGACTACTGAACGAATAGATGTCACACTGATTGGGATGGAAGACCTTAAGGGGATAGTTCGGTTTTTTTTTGAAGTGGGGTTGTATGAGCTCTATGTGACCACTAAGGACATTAGATACAGTAGAAAGTTGTCTCCTCTCCCTCAGTAAGACACAGACTGTAATCGATGGTGACGAGGAAATAGGCGCTAACAGGGAAACACTGTACCAAATTCAAAGGCTATTTTCTCTGCCTACAAGAACTCAAATCAAAAAGTAATATCACAGTTTAAGAGTACGCTACATAATATAATTTTTAAGTGCATTAAGTCTTCGGAAATATAAACATTTATCCGGACCTAACTAACTGGTCATGTATCCTTCCGCGCAGCGCTAGTGCCCTCCGTCCCCCGTCCTCCTTTCAGCTGTAGGGAATGTAAACAAGCTATGCTTGTTTAGCAACTGACATGGCTGCAAATTTCTAGCTACCCACGAAGCCCGGGAAAGCATGCTTTGTTGAGTTTTCTGAGTTTTGCACAGGAATGTTTACCAGTACAATGTTAAAGATTAATCTTCTGTCACCACCAGGGGATTGGTTGCAGTGAGCGTTTTCTGTCACTTTCAATTCACTTTGCTTCTGCTCAGAACAATCATACAAAGTTTCAATCTGGTCATGCTGATTTCCTAAAGCTGAACTGGTGCATGGCACAGACCAATGTTAATTGCCTTGCTTTGAACATGGAAAAGTGCATCTTTCAAATTGAATGTGTCATCATATACCATGAGGAGAAAATATGTTGCAACATTCAGCTAACAGTTTTTTTGATATGCACGATTATTTTGTGTTAATTTGGCCTCAGTCAGTGGCTGAGGAGTGCACACCTTTAAAACCCCATGGTGATCAATGCTGACGTTATATCTCCCCTATAAATGTTAAATGATTTAACAGATGACTAAGCAAATTATATAATAAATAATATGACTTAAAATAGTGTTGTACCAACAAGAATCAATTATTGTGGTCCAACAGATTAATGTTTAACACCAACATAAGTTGGTTGTTTAAAATAAATTGGTAAATAACTGAATCAAAAAAAAAAAATCAGCACAGTGTTAATCCTTTAGACCACTTAGTTCCCACCCTATATGAAATCTTTAACAGTGAAGTCGTAAAAAAAAGAAAGAATGAATTTAGACACCTTAAAGCAGAGGTTGCCAAACCATTGATCGCGATCCACCGGTCGATCTTTGAGGCTTCCCTGGTAGATCTTGAACATAATAATAGAAAAATGAATCACTCTGCATCAGGCATGAATATATAATAGGTTCATACATTCTTGTAAAGCCTGATCTATCAAAAAAGATTTTTAAAAAGTTTAACAGTTAACCCCCCCAATAAATAAATAAATAAATGAATAATAAAGTTGCTTTATCAATTTGTTCATGATATCATTTTTGTATACATTTGATAAACTTGGTAGGTTTTGGCAACAAGAGCAGCCCTTTTGAAAGGGGTCAAAGTACAACTTCAGCTCTGTCATGAATCCCAGGGAATAACAAGGAGATGCAGATGCAACAAAACATTTTTGTTTTTACTAAACTCAGAAACTCAAAAACCAAAGAAACAAAATCAAAAGGTACGGACCAACTCAAAGCAAGAAACCAAGGGGCACAGGAAACATGAGGCATGAAGCACGGCGTGGAGACACTAATGGTGACAGCAGACAATGAACCGACAGAGAACAAAGGAAACAGAGACTTTATACACTGAAGAGTAATCAAGCACAGGTGCAGAACAAGGGAGGCAGTCTTAACATTTTTTTTCTTGTGTGTGTTTTGCAGGAGCTGTGGGCCGAAACGAGCGGCAGTCCCCTCCCATGGTAATGGTCTTAATCTCAAGTCGTTTTCAGTTGATGCACGGGTGTTGTTTGGTTTGGATATTTCCCCCCTGGGTTGACCTGCTGTCGTGGTAAGCCCAAGTCCTGATTAATTTTTGTTTCCTTTCCCTTGTGCATATCTTAAATCACCTGTCCCAATAATTTTAAAAGAAGAAGATTGTCTTTTAGAGAAGAAAATAAAGTGTTTATATTTTTAAGGAAAGTACATCTCCAGCCTGTGCAAATTGAACTTGTGTGCTTTAGGTTAGTGTATCAGTGTGACATTAAAAGTATGATTCATGAGGGTGAAAATCCCCTGGCTGACATTGCTGGGCTCCCCTCATCACCTTGGCACTGCTACATTCATATAGATATGATAAGTTCACCCTCTGACCAAGATATTGGGACAAAGTGCATTTGATATGATCCTTAGTATGTGTAGAATATGATTTAAGAGGCATTAGTGAGTATGAGTGAGATAGAGTATGTCACAAATTCAGGACAAAAGGCATCAAGGGGTTAATGAGTCTACAGGTGTTAGCACAGCACATCTGGTCTGAGTTAATATTCATATAACAAATATTTCAAGTCTTTTTTTTTTTTTTTTATCTTTCAGCAAAAGAGGTTTTCCAGAATAATCTGCCAAATCAATCTGACAAAATGGGGAATGTACCATCGGAATGTCACATGGGTGACAGACTCAGATGTTACAAATGTAACACTGTCCTGCCTCCATGTACAAGCTTTGACAACCTTTATCAAACTACTATTCATGGAATGTACGTATACGTATTCAACGGAGGTGAATACTTCAGAGAAGTAGGCAGACATAACATGTACCAGTGTAAACATTGTTTCTATCAGCCAATCAGAGATCAAGAGAGGAGACAAGAAGAGGAGAGAAGGAGACAAGAAGAGGAGAGAAGGAGACAAGAAGAGGAGAGGAGGAGACAAGAAGAGGAGCAACAGAGGAGAGAGGCTGAAGAAAAGAGGAGGGGAGAGGAACTGAATCAGAGATTACAGGACTCACTACGTGAAGCTGAAGAGCAGAGGGAGGAACAGTTCAGCAGCACCATCGCAGAAGATCTCCAGTCAAAGAGACAGATTCTGAAAACAAATCTAGATGAGTTTGAGGAGAACGATGATCAAAGCAGCAGCAACGATGAGCTTCTAGAGATCCTCTCCTCTAGATGCAACATCCCAGTTCAGACTCTGAGCCTCAGTGAGCTGACAGCCCAGGATCTGAGGAGCGTCCTGTCGGTGCTGGACACACTTCTGTTTGATGAATGGATCAGTGCCCTCCCCTCCCTCAGCACTCTGCAGCACACTCAAGTGTTCCTCACAGAGCTGTGTGCCCTGTCTGTGGAGTTATCTGAGGAAGTCTCACTGCAGAACATCTCCATACATGTGCAGCAGCTGGTCGACTCCATCAGCCAATCAGCTTCTAATGTGTTTGAGAGTTTCCTGCTGAGCCAGGCCCTGTACCTGACCCTGATGCACTTTTTCACAGAGTATGGGGAATCTGATGTTGATGCAGTGCTCATAGCCAAACAGTGGGCTGAAGATGAGCTCTCTACTGATCAAGTCTTCATCATTGAGTTTCTGAGCTCCCTCATATCATCACTGCACGACGCAGTGGGAAGAGCCTCTGTCTTCATTTTAAAGATAGAAATCAAGAGCCTGAAGCTTCTCTTATCCACACTCACAAACCTCAGTGTCAAAGAAACCCACTCAGAGTGCACCAAGATGATCCTGGGTTTGGTGAAAACAAACCAGTGGTCCCCGATGGAGGCGGTGACTCTGCTCAGAGCGCTGTCACAGAAATATGCAGAGGAGGATTCAATATGTAAAGTCCTGACACTGGTCCAAGTGTACGACTTGTCTCCAGAGTGGACAGACGAGCCTGGACACTCTCTCACTCTCATCCAGGCTCTGGACTCGACTGACCCTGAAAGATTTAAGGAAGACCTCCAGAACACGCTCAGAAGGAGAGATGAGAGCAGTCTGAGTGCAGCTTTAGCAGAGTTAAAGATGTTGTGGGACTTGGATGATTCTGTTTTGGATCTGATTAAGAACATTACCACAAATGTGTTGCACTCCATAGAAAACACATCAGAAGTTGTTCCTCTTCAAAAAGGTCACACTCAAGGTGAAACATTAGATACAGAGGATGTGCAGAAGACTCTCTTTCAGCTCTGCAAAGCAGTTTTTGACACCAAAGGCTGGTGGCCCACCATGAGGACCATGCTGCGCTGGTGTGCATTGGTGCTGTCTGAGAAAAGTGCAGCGTTTGAGCCGCTTGGTTTGGAGGCAGACCCATGTGTCACAGCCATGTATGCAGCCAGACAAGTGCTCATGGGAAATAAGATGGACATTGTGCTGAGTTCTGATGGACGCCCAGAGAAGAGAGCTGAGGAGTGGTCAGACTTCTTCAAGCACCTGGGAATGTCCGTCAGTTCAATCATGAAGAAAACTGAAGCATCCGTCATGAACATCTATGAAGTGGACGTAGTGTACGGGACAGCTGATGACTTTTTCTCTGATTACATTCAACACGGCCTGGAGCTGATGGAAACAGAGAACCCACAGCACAGTCGTGGATTTGTCTTTGAAGGACAGAGTCCCAGATTTTCCAAAAACCTTGACCTTTCAGGACTGAAGGGCAGTGATTCTCAGGTACTTGCAGCAAAGATCCTGCAGAGCATCGTGGATAATTTTCACAGTGATGATGAAGAGGAGAGACACAGATTTATGAAGGCTCTTTTCTTGGAGTTCCACACCAACCGTAACAAAGAGGCAGCCTCAGACATTAAAATCCTCTCTGTCTTTGAGAAGATAACTAGAAAACAACTTTCTTCCACTGAGGTCTTTATTCTGACTTTTCTGGAGAGGCTTCTGAAGGAGGTCCCTGAAGAAAGAGAAAGTGAGAAGCACATCAAATCTTCTGCAGGAAAATGGTGTTTGGAGATTTTATTTGACTGTGTGCAGAAGTTTGAACCCTCAACAACTTTTAAAGACCTCCTCCAGATGGTTTCAGGTCTTACAGCACAAAGACTTTGGTCTCCAGTGGAAGATTTAAGTCTCCTGAAAGCACTAACTGATCACCACCATGATAAAGACTGTATCAACATCATGAAGATTCTACATTTAATGACAACATATCAGGTATCTTCACACTGGACTGATGACAACAACCACTCTCTCCTGAACCTCTTGGACTCATGTAAGACCAAAGATCTGATCCAGCATTTAGAAAAGAGCCTTCAAGGTGAGAAGATAAAAAGCACTGACGCTCTCTTTGAAGAAATACGGCAGATGAAAGACATTGATGATCAAACGCTGGATAAATCATATGCTGTGGTGACTCATGTCAGAAACCTGATCAACACTGGAGAAATTGAAAAGCACACAGATGTGCAGAAAGCAAAGTCTCTGAGCCACAGCAGAGAGACACAAGACCTTCAGGAGGTCCTGGCGGTCTTATGCAATGCTGTGTACCGCACAAATGCACTGCCGTACAAGGAGGGAAAAGGGTGGTGGCCCAGAGACACCCAGATGATCAGCTGGTGCCTCCTAGCCCTGTCTGACACTGGCAGGCTGCTGGAGATGGGCACTGGAGAAGGGAAGTCTTGTGCTATAGCTATGTTTGCAGCACTGCACGTGATGCGCGGAGAGAAAGTAGACGTGGTGTCCAGCTCCTCTGTGTTATGTCAGAGAGATACAGAAGAATGGAGAAACTTCTATGAGCTCTTAGGTATGACAGTTGACACAAACACCAATAAAAGTGAAGATGAAGAGAGAAAGAAATGCTACCAGAGAGATGTGGTCTATGGGACCATCGAAGCCTTCGCTGCAGATCATCTTCGTCAGATATTTGAGATGAAGGACGTGAGGCCTGAGCGCAGATATCAGTGCATCATAATCGATGAGGTGGACTCTCTGCTTCTGGATCAGGGTGTGCAGCTGACATACCTGTCCAGCCCCATGGTTTCCATGGAGCACCTCAACACTGTTCTGGCTTTAATCTGGGGCTACGTCGGCCAGTACGGCTTCTTGTCTGCAGCACACCAAACGTTTGTACAAAGTCCTCCAGCTTCATTCTTCAAGGCCATCTTTGACTCAATGGACACAGAGGGAAGTGAAATCAAAGATCCAATAGACATACTACGGATTGCTGAAGAAACAAACACTGTGAAGAAAGGGTTGACAGAGGAAATACTTAACAGTAACAAAGACGGACTTCTTGAGAAACTGAAAACTGTGAGTCAGGATGCTATGGTGAATTTCTTCCAAGAAATTGAGGACTATGTCCCCTATGGATTCACTGTGTACACCTTGGATGACAAGGGACTGCTCTGTCTTAGAAAACGCAGTCCATACAACAACCAGGACGTTCCAGAGCTCAAATTTCTGGTGTTGGATGAAGGCTTGTGTTGTACTCTGTACGATTCAGAAGATGATCTCATCAAGCCCATTGCAGAGTTGATCTCACAGAAAGTTCAGTACACCCCATGTTCAGACAACAAAGATAAAATCAGCATTCCAGGGTTTCTGAAAAGTCTGGTTGAGAAGAAAGTGTCTGTGTGGGTCCAGAACGCCTTTTTGGCAATGCAACTGAGAGAAGGGCGGGAATACGTTGTTCAGAACGACAGCGTCTGTCCAGTGGACTTCAGATCCACTGGTATCATCGAACTGAACAAGAAATGGGGAGACGGTCTTCAGCAGTTTGTTGAGATAAAACACAAAATCAAACTGAGCACAATTTCAATCGTGACAAACTACGTTTCCAACATTTCCTTCTTTGAGATGTACGGAGGAAAAATATACGGAACAACTGGGACTCTTGGGACCAGAGCAGACATTCAGTTTTTGCAGACACTATATCCAACTCTCTCTGCCTGCAAAATGCCAACATTTAACAGGAGGAAGTTGTTTGAGGTCAAAGGAACTCTGACAACCTCAGCTGAAGAGTGGAAATCTGAAATAAAACGCGTGGTCATGGAACAGATTTCCTCTAATTCACACAGAGAAGGACGAGCTGCTCTGGTGATCTGTGAAACTATCAACAAAGCTGAGGCAATCCATGAAGAGCTAAAAAGCAGCATTCCAGGTGAAATCATCCTCTACTGTCGCAGTGATCACAACAGTTTGAGCAAAATAGAGAAGGAACTGCTCCCTGGGGATGTCATTGTAGCCACAAACCTTGCCGGGCGTGGCACAGACATAAAAGTGTCCAAATCAGTGAACCAAAACGGAGGGTTGTTTGTGGTTCTCTCCTTCCTCTCTGAGAACACAAGAGTTGAACTTCAGGCATTTGGTCGAACCGCACGCAAAGGAAAACCTGGATCTGCTCAGATAATCATGTCCACAGAACACCTGCAGCCGTCTCTCAGGACTGCTTCTTCTCTGGAGGAAGCTAAGAGCGCCAGGGATCGACTTTCAGCAGAAAATACACAACAAATGATGAACGATGTTGCTGAGTTAAGACTGCGGGAGGAACTGTTTTCGGAGTACTGTAAAACTCTTCAAGAAATTCATGCAGACACAGATGGAGAAGAGAAACGAGCTGTTGTCGCCATCATGAACGAGTTCTGGGGAGTGTGGCTGCAAATCAAATCAGAGGAAATTGACCAGCTGAAAAGAAATGAGCTGCAAGAGAGTTTGAAAGCTGATTTGTTGGTGGCAAAGAGTCAGTGTCAGAGCCAGACTTCCCCGTGTTCAAGCATTTATCACATCATCAAGTTTGGAAATATCGCCCTGGGTGAAAAAAAATGGAGTGTTAGCAGCAGGCTTTTTGAAAAAGCCATACAACAAGATGAAAGCTGGGCAGCCATAGCTTTTTACAGCCGTGCATACTGCACCATAATGCAGAAGAATGAAGATTACCTCACCAAGGCCATTGATGATCTCAAGAAGGCACAGGAGTCTCTGAAGTATCTCAATGAGGAGGCCATAGTTGTTCTGCAGGTGGTCAAAATGTCCTCTCCAACAAAAAGTGATCAAAGCAGCCTTGAAAAGCAGTTTTTGACCAAGCAAGAGATGTTTATGTGCCTTGACAAAAACATTACTGAGGCCATCAACATGCTGGAGCAAATTAAGAAAGAAGGGCGGAATGCAATCGCCAAAAAGTCCCCGATATCCTCCCTGGTGACAAATTCTGAGGAAGCCCTCCAGGTGGAAGCAGACAACCTCTTCAGACGAGGTCTGCATTATGTTTTTGCTGTTGAAAAGGAGCCTCGTTTCCCATGGGAAGCTGTGCTGGTGTTCCTGCTTGGAGCTTTACAGATCATTGGAGGTGCTCTTCTGACTGCATTCACATGTGGCACATTCGCTCAAGTCGGCATGGGACTCATCACTGAAGGAATTTCTGACTGTATCTATGCTGTTGAGTCCATGGTGACAGGAGAATTTAGCTGGAAATCATGGGCTATACAAAAAGCCATTTCTATTGGCATTTCTCTCATTGGATTTGGAGTTGGAAAGCTGATTGCAAAGGGTTTCACTGCTTGTAAAACTGCATTGAAGGCAGTTGGTAAACAGCTTAAATCGATGCCAAAGTTTCTCACCAGGCAAGCTAAAGATGGCTTGAGTTCTGTCGCAAGAACTAATATGAAGAATGCAGTCAAACATACTGGTAAAAAACTGATGGAGGAAATGATCACTTACGGGTTACAAAAAGGAGAAGAGGAAATACTCAAACAGATATTACAAAGTATCAAAAATAAGGTGAAAGAAGGAATTGATGATGACGTGAAATCAAGGATAAAGACAAAAGAGCTGGGTTCACTTGTAGACTTCATCATCCTCTCACATGTTGATGATACAGAGCAACTTCAGGATCTCCTCAAGGACAAATGGAGAAAGACCAAACTGCTGAGCACATTCACAGAGCTGAGCAACACAGCAATTCAGCCGTTCACTGCAGA
Organism: Halichoeres trimaculatus; assembly: GCF_033239565.1. Taxonomy (NCBI): domain Eukaryota; kingdom Metazoa; phylum Chordata; class Actinopteri; order Labriformes; family Labridae; genus Halichoeres; species Halichoeres trimaculatus. The sequence goes on along the minus strand of NW_027437191.1, from coordinate 7,448,560 downwards.
CCTCAGCCTGCAGAACAAGCTGAACTCATCCATTTACAAAGTAATCGAGAAAGCAAAAGCTGAGGTCGAAGGAAAAGCAAAAGGTATTCTGTCAGCCATCCAAGCTGCCCACATGACAATACTGGCAGCAGAGTCCACAGCTGCAGTATTAAGTCTCTCCAGCAAGTTTTTCACAAACTTTGAGAAACAGCTGAGTTCATTCAAAGACAAAAAGGATTCACAAGAGAAGGAGAAAGAAATGAGTCTTTCTCCTCCAGACACTGAGTTGCTAAAAGGATTCAAGCAGGAGTTAGCTGACAGTATCAGCCGTCTGTTGGCTGCTGCTTTGGTGGAAGTGTTTCACCAGAAGTTCTCCAGTCACATGGTTTCTATTGCTCAAAGCAAAGCACATCAGGCCATTTCTGGACTTGTAAGAACTGGTCTCAAGAGTGACCGAACAGACGAATTACTCAGAGCTGGGCAGAACAGCAGCTACATTGCACACATGGCAACTTCTAAACAGCACCCTACAGGAGAGGCAAGAGAACGGTCAAAGTCCTATGCAGAGAAGATCAAGGACTCAATGACTCCAGGAACCCTTCTGGATGCCAGAGTTATGTCAGAAACAACAGGCACCAAAGTTGTCATCCTCACTGAGGACAGCCGTGGCAGACTCACCACAAGGCAGAAGCTAAGTCCAAGCACAAAGCCTGCCCGTCAAACTGTGACCCTGATCTACAGACCAAAGAGTGAACAGTACCCAGATGGTCATTATGACGTCTTAATCAATAACAAGATAGTCAAAATAGACAGCAAGGACAAGAACTGCCTGTTTCATGCCATGGCACGAGGCATGAAACCAGACGCCAGTGAAGCAGAGATCACAGAGAAAGCAGGCAGTCTGCGACGTATGGAGGCCGATGCTCTACTCAGACACCCAGGCCGATGGGATTCCTTCATTGAGAGGAAAGAGTTGACTCAGTCCATTAGAGGAGGGGACTGGTTCATGGCAGAGGGAGCTATGCCACCAAAAAAAAAAATAAAGGAAACCAAAATCTTACTTAAGAAGGAGGTTGGAAAAGTAGAAAAATACAAAAACTGGAACAAACATAGGAATAAAATGCCAGGACTTGGACAGATCATCAATGCAGACCACCAGCCACCAGTGAGCAGCATACTGGAAGCAAGAAAACTGAACCAAAATAGCAAATTAGCTGAAGCCATGCTTAAAGTGGGAACAAACTCGTCTCCTCTTAATCCCAATCTGATTCCGAATGTACACAAAAATCATGGCCGTGAACTTCCAACTGTTTATGTGCCCAAAGAAGTCCATCGTGAGTTTCCCAGCACAAAAACACAGGCATTCAGAAAGCTCTTAGCCAACGCTATAGCGAATGACAAAGTTGTTGACGCTTTCAAACTGACAATTATTGGCGCAAAGGTGAGGTCAGACCTAAAGAATTCAGGAAAGTACAAGTCCTTTCAGAACACCCCCCAGAGTAAAACAAGGCTCTCTGTTTTTGAGGGCAGTTTTCAGCAGCACAGTACAAAGATGGTTCAGACCTGGTACAACCAGATAAATGGAAAGGGGGTAATGACCAAGAAAAATCTAAACACCATTACAGCATGGATCAATAAGAAAGGCTACAATGATCAAAATGATCCACACAGGAACCAGGTCTCCAATCTGCTGTAATGAAAAGGTAAGATCACATAGTAATGACACAATCATAAGGCATGTTTAAATCAATCACAAATAATAGCTAATTTCACACATTTTCACACTGTGCCTCAATCATTGTTTTTAGGGGTAGTTTAGAGGCAGAGTTAAGTTAAGTCAAGGAGCTTACTCTTTGATTCTGGGGGATTTTCAAACATTTTTTTCATCTACTGAAAAGGAAAACATAAAGAGACTGTTTTCTGCGTTAGTGTTTGATTCGTGTTGAGCAGTTCACCAAAGTGCTTTTCTTTTTCTCTCTGCAGACAAGAAAAAGAGAAGAAAGTCTGAAGAGTACGTAAAGAGAAAATGAAGGGGATCATCCACCACTTTGATAACCATTCAGAGATCAACCTGGACTTCAAACATGAAGTCTTTGCAGACTTTTTAGGACAGCCTGACAAAGGAAAGTTCAGTAATCCCACCTTGAGGTAACAACATGGATTAGCTTTTCTGCAGGGCTCTGAGACAGAAAGTGTCTAATTATTCAAGATTTTTTTTTTTAACCATTCGTTTAAACTTTATGGGAATAGCTCTAAAATTACTTTGTCAAAAAGTGTGATTATTATAGCTTTGTCAGGGTGTTGCTGTGTGATTCTCAAAATTTATGTTTGAATGTTTGCTTCTGTAGATTTGTCAGTTATCATTTATTCACTCTGATTATAAGAAAGATGGGTTGAAAAATGAATCACATGGTCCGAAAACCTGAGTGTCTTCTATTTACATAAATTCATATAAATAATTTTAAACGTGCTTTTTGATATTAATCTTAAATTAAACTAAACATTTTCTGATTTTTTTATTTGCAGACATGTTTCATTCATAATCTTGTACTCATCCTATTATTCAGATGAAATTAATTCAATCACTGCAAGTGTTTTGTGGGGGAATAAGTTCACATTTCATGTCTCTCAAAGTAGTTTATTACTGTGTATTGAATACTTTGAATGAATTCATTCATCATATGTAGAATCATTATTTCAAGCCTTACTAATGTTATTGGTTCTTTACTTTGAGATCTGCATTAAGAAGTCAAAGATTAATTATGACACGTATAGATTTATGTTAATCATCATCTGATCATTTTTTGTTCTCAATTAAAGCCATTGTGTCACATTAATGACCATTTTGCTCACTGCTTGGCTTTTTGTTAACTGTTTCTGAAGAAGTTCTGGTCAAAACTTAAGCTGCACCTTTTGAATTGGCAACATCTGTTCAAAGACTCACTCCCTTAATGTCTGAATTGTCAGCCATGAACTGCTACTGGTACATGAATCAGTTATGATTTACCACTAATTTACATTTTCAATGTTCAAGCATGAAGTCTTTTCAACATATAGAGACAAAGCCTATATGTTTTTTTTTTGAAGATCAATTTTTGCTTTTCAGCGATGAATGACAGACAAATTTTCGTTGCTTCAGGGACTCAGTCAAGAACTGTTTCAATCCCAATGACTCATAGTCCACAAAAATTTTTAATCCTACTGCTTTTTAATCTAGAAATTGCTTTAATCTGACATATTCCTAAACTGTTGGTTTAATCTTTGGACTTTGTGATCTTTAATGAGTTCCTTACAAGCCATCTTAAATACAACTTCCTTGACAAGAACACTTTTTAATGCCAGTGTTTCTTGTTTTGTCAAATAAATTAAAATGGAATAAATTAAAATAAAAATGAATCTAATGGCTTTCAAACATTGAAGCATTTATACAGTTAAGTTCAAAAATTTTATGAATGATTTTTTTTTTTGTTTTGAATGTTTCAAGCGCTGCTAAACAGATCAGTTTTAACAGACTTTCCAAACATCCTTCTTTTATTTTGGATGCTTACATTACGAAATTATTTCACACACTGCTGCACTCAAAAGTATAAGTACCTAAGGATTTCAATAACTACAGATTAAGAAATATTATTATCATTATTATCATAATTATCATTATTATTATTATCATTATTATTATCATTATTTTTATCATCATTATTATTATCTTTTTTGGGGGGACCCAGGACAAATATTGCATTCATGATAGATGGTTGGGTAAAACTGAATGTTTTTAATAATTTTACAACCTTATCACTGGTAAACTTAGAAAAGTTTCTGGTTAATATATTTAAAAATGAAATTGTAATTTTTGATAGTTATAATGCTATTTATATCAATAGTTGAATTGAAAATACTGTAAGAAAGTTATTTAAATTTTAGTGAAATAAACATCATGGAAAACATGGTACTAAAACTATAAATTATATACAGCAGTCTTGCTTAGTTTTAGAAGTAATAATAATAATAAAAAATAATAATAATAACAAACTTTAATGTATACCACCTTTCAAAAGAATATTAAAAAGGCTTTTACATAATAAAAACAAACAGTAAAGGAAATAAAAAGAGAATGATACTATGATACTGTCAAAGAAATAATTTAAAGTATAATTAAAAACTCTTGGCTTAAATCTCTGGTTAAAGCACACTGATTCAAGTGTCCTTTAAATGAGATCTCAAAGAGGACAAAGAGTCTGCCATTCTGATCTCAGACAGGCTGAAATTTTTTTGAGTCTTTGTCCAACAGAAATTTACTTTTTTTACTCTCTACACATCTACAAGTACCAAGATTTTCCAGTAGAGGGCAGTGTTAGGCAGTAAAATAAAAGACTTGGAACTTGTTATTCTAAACTGGTACATTTCCAGATGAAATTAAGTTAGCAAAAGTCTACTGTAACAAATAACACTTCCCAAACTACAGGCCTGTCTCCTTGCTTCCACAATTCTCCGAGGTTCTCTAAAAACTCTTCAACACCTGACACACCCTACTACTCTCTGTCAGTATGGTTTAAGAGCCACAGTCTTGGCACAGAACTGCTCATTTTATGGGGCTTGTATCAAGACTTGCTGTGATGGACCCCATAGGGGCAGCTTACAGGCCCTCAATCCAATGCAGAACATGCCAAGCTGCACTTGCATATAGAAGCCTCATAAACCGTTTTGCAGCAGCTGCAGCAATCCCTGAACCATCTTCACATCGTACCTCTGACTTCAGATCAGGTCCTTCATCTCATTTCATCAGGACGTTTGATCTCCAGCAGTTCCTCTGCATTCAAAACTCCATCAGAACGAAAGGCAGATGCATCACGTTCTAAGCCATGGTGAGTTGCAGCATTCCCATGGAACTTGGGGTGAAGGTGCTCTCTGAAAACTTTTTTTAGGCTCTCATGGGGACCTCCTTTGCTGTGCTTGCAGTTATTCTGATTTTGCGGGAGTCCTGTCTCAGGTGAGAAGCACAACATACACCTCTGGCAGATGGTGCCATCATGGTCAGCATGTGGTGGGGATGCAGGCTGTTCTTGCTCCTGTCCCTGTGCATTCAGACATTTCTGAAGTAGGCTGGACACAGGCAGTCTCAGATGCTTGGGACCCTTGTTACAGGTGTGGGTGCATGAATGATTGACAGTGTCGGGCTGTGTCTCTTAGATATCTGTATTCACCGGCTGTGCACATTACAGAACTGAGGAGAGGGTTAAGCAGAAGCAGGCAAGTACTTAAAATACATTTGTGCCCCCAGGGGGAGCTATTGGCTGCAACTCATTACCTACAACATCTCCCTTCCTTTAGCAGAATACAATACCAACCTATTAAGTGCCATTAGCTATTACAACAAACTACACAAAAATGCCAACAAGAATAGTGCAGTGAAAATGGTGGACCTCAAAGACACATCAACATGAAGCCTTTGCAAAAGCTAGCAACAACTAGTATTACTGGTGTAAAATACAACAACTGAATAATCTGTGAACATAACACTTTTCTTCCCCCCCCCATTTTTTTTTTTTTTTTTTTTTTGTTTAATGGAGTTACAACTGTCCTGTGTATGTCTTGGCTTGGTGTATGACCTAGAGGTCTAATCTGTCTGGAGGCTTAATAAGCCTTCGATTCCGGGAGAAGACCCCACTCTGCAACTCACAGCATGGTTTGGTAACGGCCTGTGGGGAAGGTGGCAGTGCCCTCAGAAATGACGACCTCGGAGACCTGGCTGGGATGCAAACGACTCCCTCCATGCTTCCCCTGCCTACATGGTCCCCTTCAGCTGCAGTCGTGCCCACAGGCCCCTCTGGTGGCTGTTCTGTGAGGGCTGACGGCTGTGCAGCCGCAGCCTCTGCTGGGCGAAGATCAATCCTGTTGCGACGATATGTAGCACCTTCCACATTGACAAGAAAGGATCACGGTCCCACCTGCTGCATGCAGACACCTCTCTTCCACCGGCCCATCCTGTCACCTGGGAAAGGTTTCATCCTGATGTGCAGACTGATGCTTAGCTCTGGCAGAACCCTCGCAGATCTGTCATAAGTCAGCTTTGCTGCTCAACACTTCACTCTCAGCTTATCGGTAACCCCAGTGATGACATGAGGCTGGTCAGCCACAGGGAGAAGAGTCCTCAGCCTCCGTGACATGAGCCGTTGTGCTGGGCTGCAGCGCATGCCCCTGGTGAGCGTGTTCCTCCAGTGAAGAAAAGCCTTCCAGGGGTCCTCATCGGCGCGGTTTGCTTCCTGCACAAACCTTTCACAATCTTCACCGTAGACTCTGCTTTGCCATTAGATTTTAGGTGTCTTGGGGAGGACATGACATATTCAAAGCCCCACTCCTTTGCAAATGCCCTAAACTCTCTGCAGTCAAACTGACCTCCACAGTCAGAAATGACCCGGTCAGGGATGCCATATCGGGCAAATTGAGCCTTGCACTTTTGGATGGTCGTTTCTGCTGACAGGTGTGGGAGTAGATCAATCTCCCAGAAGTCAGAGTACTGATCCACCATGATGAGGAGGTCCTGCCTCACATAGTTGCACAGGTCCATGCTCACCAGCTGCCTGGGACGTGCGGGGAGAGGATGTGACATCATGGTCTCTTTTTGTTGTTCATGTGCATACTTGGTACACACTGAGCACTGCTGTACAAAGTCTTCAATTTCCCCCTGCATGTTGAGCCAGAAAAGAGTATCACGGGCCTGTCTGTAGTAAGCCTCACCCCCCACGTGGTTGTAGTGTATCCTTCTCAGCATCTCCGGACGTACTGCTTTAGGAATAAAGAGCACACCGTCCTGTGCACTTATTTAATCTCTGATGGCCCAATATTCTCTGATAGCGAAGGGGCATTCCTATCTGTGTTCTGGCCATCCCCCCAGCACAACCGACTTGAGTGTTTGAAGACACACGTTCTCCTCTGTATGTTTCCGAATCTGTGCCAGGCGTTGGCTGGTGACGTTTAGATAGTCTGCTTGCTGAATGGCCGCTGTGTCGTACTGCTCCTGCTGCATGCTGCAGACCATTTCACGTCTGTACTGAGTGTCTGCTTTCTGTGGCGGGGTGGTGGCTCTGCTGAGCGTGTCACTTACGTACATTTCAGGGTCTGGCTTGTATGTCACTGTGAGGCAGTAGTTCTGAAGCATAAGGAGCATGCCCTGCAGACGCTTTGGTACACTGAGAAGGGGCTTGTTGAAGATCGACACCAGTGGACGGTGGTTGGTCTCTGCAGTCATATCACCCCTCCCATAGAGGTAGTAGTAGAAGCGTTGACAAGCAAATACGATGCTCAAGCACTCCTTTTCAATCTGCACATAGTTCTGCTCTGTCTGGTTTAGTAGACAGCAGGCAAATGCAATTGGCTGTCCTGAAACAGGCAGCAGCTCAAACCAGTCTAACTGGAGTCGCTTTGTACAGTGACTGGCTTGGTGACATCATAATAGCGTAGTTCTGGTGCTGCAGTGACCAGCATCTTGATTTCCTTCAAAGCATCCTCATGCTTGGCCAGCCAGTGCCATGGAACCTCTTTTTCCAGCAACCTTCACAGCAGTTCACACACCTCTGACAAGTGGGACATGAACCTTGAAAAGTAGTTAACAAAGCCAACACATCGCTGGACACTCTGCATCTGCAACACAGTCTGGCTGCAGACCACCCTTCTCAGGCCCCTGCCTGCAGACCACTCTTCTCAGGCCCCTCCACCACTCTCAAGCCCCTTCTGGCTGCAGACCACTCTTCTCAAGCTCCTCCTCCTCTCCCATCTCAACCATCCTAAGGCCCCTGGCTGCAGACCACCCCTCTCAAGCCCCTCCACTCCTGTCAAGCCCCCCCACATTTGTTTCTCCACCGTCCTCAGGCCCCTGGCTGCAGACCACCCCTCTCTAGCTCCTCCACCCCTCTCAAGCCCCCTATATCTTTTGTTTGAATTTTGAAAATCAGACTTAAATCCAATCTGGGTTGTATGTAAATTTATTTCACACTCACTCAAACTCACTGTTGCTTTACATAGTTTCCATTGAAAAAAAAGAATGCCCATCTACTCATTCTCAATCCTGCATTTGCGATATGCTAGTAGTCCTCTTTTGTCCATTATCTCCTCACAAAATGTCCACATGTCTTCTATTGCTTCAAATTTGAACTTGAATGGTTCCAAGATTTGTTCCCGGTCATCCTCGCTCAGCTGATCTGATCCCTCAGATGAAAGACCAATGTGCTGCTTCACAGACTCCTGCTGCATTTCTTGTCCCATCTGCAGGATGTCGGGCAGCTCAACTGTGTCAGCAAACAAATGTGGGTTTTCGTTCACCTATTCTGCAGCTGTTTTGCAGTCTCTAACAATTTTTTCCTCTACGTTGGTCTTTGGAAAAGAGAGAAAAGGGGTTTTCTGGGTTTTAAATAGGAAAAATTAAACAATTAAATACTGTTTCCACCCTGTGGAAAAGGAGTTCCTCTTAAGTAAGATGCATAGACCTAGGAAACAAACTTACCACATCCTCCTCTGTTGGCTGAGGGTACTCTTCTTTCTAAAAAACAAAATCAGCACATCTTAAGAACATGCAATGATCACATGAAGGTACAGTTTTAAACCACAGTAGAACTAACTAATCTATGTAAACACCTGGCACATATGGGGTCAACACAGAGAGAATGTTCCCCTTTAACTTTAACGAACTGCAATAGCTAAACCAAACACAGAGACTTAGCTGCTAAGCAAATGGTTTTCAAAATACTTAGTAAACTTTCCTTTTTAAAAGTTATTCACAGACACATTGTCACGATAACTACTGCAGAACAAAGAAATGTGAACTAGAAAAAAATCCTTGAAAAACTGACCTCAGCAGTGTCATCTAATTTCTGTTCCTTCAGATAGAAGACTGGTGGCACACGCAGCAGAGCTCTTAATGAATCTGCCCAGTGGGCGAAGACTTTCCCATGGCTCACATAAGTTGAACAAAGACATAAATAATAAATATTCTACAAATTCAACAGAGATGATGCTGTACAACAACAACTTCAGTATTAAAACAATTTAAACTATCTTACAGTCTTACCTTCCAAGATCGAAATTCTCCGTCAACATCACAGACCACCATTTTCTCAAAGCCGGCATATCAGTCTAATAAAAAAATAAAAAAACAACACTTAATATATGATTAGCACAAATAGATATTGAGCATAAGTCGAAAGATAAGGTGAACTTACAATGCTAAAGTCAAAGGGAGCATCCAGAACGACATACAGGGCATACTATAAAATCAGAGTAATTTAATGTTAACATCATCAAAGCACACAAGACAAAATAAGAATATCAATCTCACCTACCATCAACATGAAGATGCCACAGTCAATTCCAAATGACTGTCTAGGAAAATCCTGAAGTGAGAATTGACTGGGTCAGTGCCACAGAGTTTTGAAATCATCATTAAACATAGACATGGTTTTAAAAATACCTCTATGTCTCCTCCAACCCTCTCTGTCCATGTCCCAGGATTTATGGACTGGCAAAGGTTTCTAAAATTGAAAAGACAACTGCATTAGGAGCTAAATGGCCAATAACGTCATCTTTCATGTACAGAAAGAGTATGTCTCTCTGTGATGGCTTCAAAACCTATATAAATCATGTTTATGCGAGAAGACAAGACACCACAAAACACTGCAACATCATCAAAATAATATTAAGAAGAAACAATAGAGCCAAATAAAAGAGCATGCTTTAAACTGGTTACAAATAATAAACAGTACTTTCAAAGAGCAATCTGTGGCAGACATGATGCAGGCTCTCAGCATGTTGGCAACCAAGAAATGAGTTCAAGTGGGAGAAATGTAGCAAGGCAATAGTAGCTGTTTGCTTGATATAGATAAGAGAATGTCCATGTACACTTTTATAGACTATTATTACTTACAGACAAGAGGAAGTGTCCAGGTTTCCAAATAGGAATCACAACGTAATCTCTCATGGAAACATCATCCTATTTACAAGACAAAAATAAAACTGTCAAAACACAACGCAATAAATGTAATGAAATACTTGCATAACTAATTAAACAACACGTGTATAATCTGGTGAAATTTTTTTGTGTTTGATCTTAACTTTAGACTTACAGGCAAACTTAAGAGTGGGTCACATGCTGTGGGCTGTCGCCATATTGCCACTGCATAAAGGTCAGCCACAAATATGTTCCTTCCCTGAGAAATAAACATGAGTGTGAGTGTTAACATTTTGATTTTGACACACATGTGTGTGTATATATATATATATATATATATATATATATATATATATATATATGAGTCCAGACAAAAAAAACAAATACCTTCAGAAAACAAATTTAATGGTTTTTTTAATACCTTTGATCAAGCAATTTTCTGGATGAGCTCAAAACAGGTGTTTCCAATCTGCAAAGGAACAATGAAAGGTTTATATATATATATATATATATATATATATATATATATATATATATATATATATATATATCACATTAATCTTATACAAAATAGCTCATTTTACGTTTTTTTCCCTAAAACAGTGACATCATGTAAACAAATTGGCATTTAAAGGGTTACAACAAAAGAAATGATTAATATTTTTGATTAGGACTGAAGCTGGTGGAATGATTTGAGCAAATCTGTTAGATTCTTTAGCAGTTTTTGGTGACCTCAAAGGTTTGTATGCTATGAATCTGACACTGCAAAAAAAAACAATGAATAAAAATATGTTTAAGCAGCAAACTTGGGTACATTTAAGCAGGATATTTCTTTATTCCAAGCCCTCTAACATGTATTATACAAAAATTAACTCATGTTATATGTGATTTTTAATAAAAACGCTGACATCATATAATCAAGTTGGTATTTTTAAGGGTTAAAATAAGAAGAAATCATTACATATTTGGTGTTTTCGATTTGAGCTTAAGTTGACTGAATGATTTGTGCAAAAAGAAGTACAAAATCAATTATTTTGTTAGATTTTTGTGAGTGGGCATTTTGTTCCATGGTGACCTCAAAGGGCTGTATGTCATGAATCTGACACTGCAAAAAAATTATACATAACAATCAGTTTTATCTCCAAACTTTGGTATATTTACGCCTGATTTAAGAAAATATTCCCAGCTGTCTAACATTTTTTATATTGAATGAAACTGTTATATATTAGATTTTTTTTCATAAAAACAGGTACATCATGTAATCAAAATGGCATTCAAAGGGTTAAGATAAAAGGAAATCATTACATACATTGTATTTTTTATTAGAACCTAGGCTGATTGAACGATTTATGCAAACGCGAGAACAAAAAATAAATATTATTACATTTTATAGCAGCTTTGGTAACCTCAAAGGTGTGTAAACCCACAAAGGTTAAATATGTTATGTTTGTGCTCAAAATTCTGCACTTGGCTACTACACACCTTTTCATTTTCAAAGCATTGTGTGTTTTTACCATAAAAAGACTGGATGTAACAAATCAAAAGCACAGCAAAAACATTATAAATATGTTTAATCTTACCTTTGATCAGTTTATTCATATCCTCGCAGAGGAAGGGCAGCATAGGTTTGTCCGTCTGATACAAGATGAGGAAGGGGTTGATTTCTTTCGCAATGCTGTTAAACGCCGCCACCTTCACGGTGAAAAGAGGATCAGCACATCTGTTCTTCACCTCCTCGAATGACTTCACCTTCGGCTCGGGAAGCTCACCTGTCCCTACTATCCCGACGTAGTTTTTCACGTGCGGCCAGAGCCGCAATCCTCTCTCTGTTGACATTTTCCACCCTTGCTTGCAAAATTTAAGCATTGCTGTGATGCATCCAGTTGCTTTCACAAAATCTTCGTGTCGGGCTGGACTATCGTGAAACAGCCAGTAAAGACTTGAGAGTCCGTGCTCAACTTCCCATCCTGTCGATTTGCATCCATCTCTAAATGCGTTGTGCAGTATATGCAAACCACACGAGCCTATGTTGATAAGTGTCCTTCCCGCATCAGTCTGCACTTGCTTCTGGAATATTTCAAACACTTTCCAGTTCACGTTCGGTCCGTCCATAGAGATTTGGATCAGATTCCGAGTTCCGATCTCTGAAAGCAAGTTGTTCAGAGTTTCAACAATGTCTGCAGCCGTTGCATGGCCCAGAAACTCCGAGCCGATGTACGTCGTTTTCACCTCGGACCCGTCCCACACTCTGACATGCATGTCTACCTGTTTAGTCTGCAGGTAGTGATTCAGGCTTTCGTCAAATAACATGACATATCTTTGTTTTGACACTCGATGTAAAGTGAGTCCTTTAAAGTAGGGCGTCAGTCCAAATGTACAGATATGCGCATTTGCGCTCGCCACATGCAAATTTCGTTACTATTTGGCTATCTGGAAACATAGCCTGGAAAAGCTGGCTTATGTCCTCACATGACTTGTATGAAAAGTGGGCGTTTGCTACCTTAAGCGCCCACAAAACTTCGGAAGTTAGCACTTCATTTCTGGTGACAACATGTGAGAGAGTCCCTTGTTTCAACGAGGAGGTGGTAGTACTGCTGCTGCTGACTGTCGGCGTCACCGTGGCCATCACCGTGGTCTGTGGTCAGAAAAAGCTCGTGATGGCGCCGTCTTCGCGCGCAGTCACAATAGCGCGGTGCTTTGCTCCTTTAGCATGGCTAGTCAATGCTGCCTCCCCCATGTTAGAGATATCAAACGTCTTATTGCATAAGACACATCTAGCATTGCCTTTGTCCTCCGTCTTCTCCAGCCACGATTGATACTTATCAGAGTGTAGCCACACGTTGTTAAATGAGCACTTTCCTGGCATCTTGGCGAGCTTAACCGAAGCATGTCAGCGCACGTCCGACCTGCCCCTTGCTAAGTTACACTGCGCATGTCAGCATTACACGCCTGGGTCAGAGGCTAATCAGATCAACTTCCGATGTGAAATATTTATTGATCGATTTTAAAAATCAACCTTACAGACTGTTATTACCTTATGTTACATTTATGTGAGGAAAAAATTCATGACTTTTCCAAAACTTCTGGGGTAAAATTACGTTTTCAAAACTTTTCCAGGTCTGGAAAATGGCATTTGCAAATTTCATGACTTTTCCAGGTTTTTTCAAAACGTACGAACCCTGTTAAATCAGAATGAAGCATCTGTAATTTATTGTTGAGGCCTGGCACATGTGCTGCACGAAGGGTAAAATTACCCATGACGCAAGACCACATGATGCCACGATGTAATCTATTGATGAAAGGAACAAAAAAATGCCCTTTATAAATGCCATTAACCATGCCAATGCCTTGTTATTGCAAAACTACGATCTGTTTCTAAACCTATTTTATTGAATTTATTTATTTTTAAATATATTTTATTCATTTATTTTATTTTTTATTTTAACTTCTTTTTAAGTCATTTATTCATTTATTTTTTACCCAGAGGACACATGCCACAACTATCAGCTAAAGCTTCAGTAATACTGTAGAATGCAAATCTGAGGGAAAGACTGCAGCTCTTTTAGCAATGCACCTGCGAACTACTAATGATAAAAAATCCCTCCGAAGCCTACTGGGGGAGCGGCATCTATATAGAAATTTAAAGAGGACATATCATGCTTGTTTCTCCTTTTCACTATGCCAGACTAGGATGCCTGTAAAGCATTTCTGCCCTCAGTACAAGTTATTTAGTTCCTTCATTGCTCCACAATAGCGTTCTCAATATCCTCAGTTTAGGCCATTCTGAAGATCTCGTTAAAACGCTTCGTTTCGAGAATGACCTCGAGTAACCTCGCAACGTCACAGCCCTTTGTGCTCTGATTGGTCAGCTCTATCAGAGGGGCAGAAGGGGTAGAGCCAGGGGGTGGTTTTTGCAGCATGGCAGTGTTTACAAAATCGCTATATTGGATGGGGCGAGTTTGCCGTTTGCCAAAACTTCACCGTAAGGCATTGATAGCAGTAATAAAATGGCAGAGTGTAGGATACGTCCCATGGACCCTGAGTCAGACCTGGACGGTTCTGCAGCTCAGGAGGAAGAAAATCCACCTCGACACAGATCATCTTAGGATGCTTCAGTGTGGTGAGTCAAACCGGTACTGTAACATGTATAGTTTATGAGTGGAAATATAGGCAGACTTCACCAATAAACTATTTCTATAACAGGGCTCCATCCTGCTCCTTCATTTTTCTCTGTCTGTTTTATCCATCATGCTGAAAGTGTAGTCTAAAGATCACCTCTACCATCAGTTCGTCACTATGTTAGCACTCAGTCAAGTTAGCCAGAGCTAGTAGAGAGCTTTATTTATACTCGGCTCTTGGTGGGTGTATGGGTGTATCCCTCGGTGGTGGTTGTGTGACTAACTGACATCACAGAGGAGGAGCTGCTTTATCAGATTACTCCAATAAAAAGAGAGGATCCTCATGTCGTCATGAAGGTTGAAATCTTGCGGCCAAATGGCAATGACCTATTTTCAGAGGCATCGAATCTCGTTCTAGCGTATCAGAAAAAATACAATATCTCATTTTTTGAAAATTCAGGGGGTGAAAGGTCTTGTTTTCAACTTTATTATTTCATATGCAAGTATTAAATCACGGATCAGCATGATATGTCCCCTTTAAGGTAATAGAACTATCTGCGATATCATTATAGAAAAAAAATGTCATTCCAACTGTCACACAGTCTTGACCTGAAACTGAGGTCAGATCTACACCCTCCATCCAAAATGACAAGAGCGTTCACTGTCTAAAAGTAATGCCTAAGAATTCAACAGATGTTTATTTTCATTCATTTATTTTTTATTATTTTATTTATTTATCAATTTATTGATTGGGATCAATTGTTTCCTCGGTGGAAAGGGGAACACTAGGTTTGTTACAAACGTCCTTAAGTGCTCTGATGCAGCGAACTGGTTTAGACTGAGGGAAATCTACCAACAGAAAATCATCCAACAGAGGGAGAACAAAAGGTAATGTGAGGTTATTCAGTAGGATCCAAAACAGAACTACACAGAGAGAGTAAAAGAAGCATGGACTTCAACAGCCTAATGGCTGCTTTGGCAGAAAGGATTTATCATATTCAAAAACAGAGTTCTGCCATAAGACACTGCCAAGTCAGACATAATACTAAGTAAATCTTCAGTTCAAATCTTGGTTGAGGATATAGCTCACAGATAACGACTCCGGGTGCGTCTCAATGCATTAACTTCGTGCCTCCTCCGTCCTATCGCCTCTGCGGTACCAGAAGTACTTTCTTGGTCGCCATTTTAAAGACTGTCCCAAAGCGATAATTGTGCTCAGAGGACAGAGGAGAGAGGATGGAGGAGACTGATCGAGGAAACACGAAAGCTGGCTTTGCAGAAGTCTTTTCACTGACAGACACATCCTCATATGGAATATCACTGTCTGATTGGACGCTGCAGCGGCTCAGACTTCACATGAAACTTAACAAACACAATGGAGTTTAATGAAAGAGACAAGACGAGCTGAGGACCGGCACAGAGGATCGTTCAGAAACTGATCATAAATCTGGTAATCAAGTGTTTGTCGTAAGTTTAAAGCTCAAAATACTGAACACAACCATCATGAAATCAATATAATAGAGGATTAAACTGAAAACGGAAAAATAATATCTTCCTGACACACAATAAACGGGGTTAATTAATAAGTTTCACAGTTCATGATCTAGATAAAGGCTAAATAACTCATAAATAATTTAACAATTATGCTTTTTTTGAAGTGATCCATGAGCTTCTAAACAGCACACAAAATAAACAGAGAGCAGGTTTTCTTCATGGTAACATGTTTGTTGAACAGGTTAAAGAAACAGCCAAAGCTCTATTACTGTTTATGTTTTATTAGAGTTACTACAGCGCACATGTGCTGAGTGCAGACACTCAAAGGCCCAATGCTAATGTCCATACTCACACACTCACTGACTTTGAGGTGCGCTCCCGCAAAGTTCATGAGGGCTTAGGGCTGTCCCACAGTCAAATCACAAAGTGCCTGAGGGATCTCTTGCTGACTTGGATCTCTTGGAGCCCTTACTGCACCCTTTCCGTGAGTCTGCATGGTTGCAGACTTACTGTGAGGGAATTACCCATAGTGCCAGAATCCCTTATCGTCTCTACTGCGCAGACTCTGGCTGCACAACTGCTACAATGGCCTGGGGCATGGCGTGCTACAGGAGAGACGGCAGTAGACACTCTGCGACATTACGAACAAGAAGTAAAGTTTATAAACTGTCCTGGATATTTCCTGAACTGTTCAACAAACCTAAGGGCCTTTGTAGCACTCAGATTATAGTTAATTGGTATTTGGACTTTAGTGCATAATAGTTGTATAGGCTAATATCAGAAAACTTAGAGTTTGCTTATGGAGGCTGAGGACCAGCTTAATAAACACAGAAACCCAAGGGTTGAATGCACTTGAGAAAATTTTTTACAGTGAACAAGGTGGATAATTATTTACATATATACACAAGGTTGACCATGACCAAATTTGGCATTAGCATTTATGAATGACAGAAACAAGTAGAATTCATCAATCAAATCAAAATGTTCATGTTATGTATCAGTGAGAAAAAGGGAATCAGTATAGGTTCATGAGTCTTTTGGTTCAGAAATCAGTTTGAGTGGACAGTCTTTTGCTGCAGGAATCAGTTTGAGTGAACAGTCTTTTGCTGCAGGAATCAGTTTGAGTGAACAGTCTTTTGCTGCAGGAATCAGTTTGAGTGAACAGTCTTTTGCTGCAGGAATCAGTTTGAGTGAACAGTCTTTTGCTGCATATAAGTGTGAAATGGGTGCATGGGGCATGGGCTTAACGCCTCCTACCACACAGGTGGAACTGATGATGAGGATGAGGATGAGTGTCCTTCATAAAGGTTCTGGGTAGCTCGCCATCCAACTGAGGATCCAGGATCAAAATCAAAGGGAGAAGGAGGGAGGGAAAACAACCCGGCCTCAACCAGTCAGAGGAACTCCACGACTGACCTCGCGACTTCCGCGTCTCATCTGCTGCAGCCCACTCAGGTTCTCCCCTAAAGAAGTAGAAGAGAGCTTGGAGGTCATCAAAGGCTGCATCAAGAGCAAGACCAATCTGGATGATTCCAGTGGCGAACCGTGAGTACTACAGCTGGGCCTTCACCTCAGCCCTCACAGCCCAGAAAAGAAATCATAGCGGAAAAAAGTAGTTAACAAAAATACATTTTCATTGAATAAATAAATAAATAAAAATAAAAAAAGAGGCTTTACATAAATCAATGACTAAAATTATTAAGTGAGTTTACAAAACTTACTAAAATAACCTAAAATGATGAAGAAAATGTCTTTAGTTTTTATCTTTGTCAATCTGTGTCATACATAAACTCATTACTTTTACCCATCGAGAGTACTGGCAGGCTGCCAACACTCCTGAATATGGAGGGAGTCTCCCATTTTTAAACCCCTTCTCTGGCTGTTCTCCTGGCTTGTGATTTCTCCTTATTGTCCCCCCACTTTAAGTATGCTCCTGTGATCGCTGATATTTTTTGAAAGTAAATTAAGTCCCGTACTTGGGCGTTATATCGAAAACTCAAAAACCATCCACCCCCTCTCTCTTAGTTGGTTTGATCCAAAGACGCAGCAGGAGACCTCAGAGACGGAGACAGATCACTGTGCTGCACTTGATGGAGAGTTGATCAGAGCCTGAGCTGTGTTCTAACTTTCTTTTTTGGTGTTGACATGACATGTCGTGAGTTAAACTAACGTAGCTCTGCTCTAACGCAGCATCCTCTTCAATCAGGAGAGTCTAGAGCAGCGTGAATCATATAGTAAGAAGGCTGACTCTAAAATAGTGAAACTTGTGTCGTTGTGAAGTTATGTCTGTCTTCGGTATGTGATGCACATGTACGCGACAGCGCTCTGTCTTTAGAACAGGGGAGAGTTCAGATGGAGGAGACTGACTGAGCCAGTGAAAGAGAGGGAGAATTCAAACCACAATGTCTTACACAGTGCCCGTGATAGATGGAGTATTAAGACATAAGCACTCGCACGACCAGATGAAATTTTTACTCGCACACGCTGAAAAAATGCTAACAAGCTAGCCACAACTTCGCTCTTGTCTTCTGCCATTCCTCTCACCGCTCTGCCCACTGTTCGGACTTCACGAAGGCCTATGCTCTTCTGTTTTTGTCCCGCCCCCCAAAAAATCAAATTGTGATTGGTCAATTGTCCTGTCTCTCTCCAAACCAAAACACAGGCTGTTTCCCAAAGCCAAGGTACCTGGCCTTGCCTTGGTCTGATGTGGGCGTGGGGTGGGCGTGGGCAGGCATCCACATCATCAGTCGCTGCCCAAGTGCTGTTCCAATGTTCATGTCCTCCGGAGGCATATGTCCTCCGTTTGGTTAGCATGTGGCTAATTGACCAAGGATACACAGGTGCATCCTTCGCTGCCTTGCCATGGCTATAAATACCCAACATGCAATGCGTGAATCTACAAAAAAGGAAAAAAATGGAAGGAAAAGACGCACCAGAGAGAGATGCTCCAGCAGAGGCGCGTGGTAAATTCCAAATTAAATGTAAGTAACAAAATACACCTCTGAAAATAACAACTTATACCATGTCCAACACTTATCTTTTGTGCGTCACTCATGTAACTATAATTACTGAGAAACTGCACTTGCAGAGTGTCAATGATGTGACATTAAAAAAGCAAAAAGTGTAGAAAAGTGGCAAGTTATGACAATAGCCGTCTGAGCTCCTCCCAAAATATGCCTTTGTAGGCTGTTCCATTAGCATCTCCTTTTGAGCAGAGGCAGGACACTTGCCTTGGATTGGAAGGAAGTGGCTTCGGAGGCACTGCCTTCCAAGGCAAGGCAAGGCAAGGTACCTGGGCTTTGGGAAACAGCCACAGCCTGGCCTTCGTGAAGTCCTAACCACTAAAGGAGCCAGCAAACCGGGCTCCGATAGAAATAACGTGTTTCAAGACAGTAACCCTTTCATTGCTGAAGTGAACTTTGCAGTACACTTAATTTCAAAACTTACATGGTGTATTAAATTTATTTTATTCAACTAAATGAGAAATTATATATATTCATATAGATATATGATACGTATATTTTTTGGTCCAGATTTTTTAAGGCCTTCTCTGAAGGCCTAGAAGTCCCTGAAGGTTCCCCACTGGATGATTCCAGCACTCAGCCACTGAAGACACAACCTGAGCTACCAAAGAGAGCCAAGACTGTTCTTTCCATTTCACCATTTCTTAAGTTTTTTGAAGGGGTCCTGGAAAGTAACCAGTCCAATGTGCCAGATGCCAATGGAAAGTGTGAGGAGAACCCATACTACTGTCCTGATATCATCAGTGTTTTGCTGCAGGATTACATGGGGATCTTCCCACTTTGTTCAGGCCTTATGCTGCAGGATCTATGCAGATATGCAAGTGATGCAGATCCAAGCAAAGTTGATACAGCAGACACCAAAACAAGGCTTACTAACTGACATGTTGAAAATTGGTTTTCAATCACAAAGAACCAGTTTCTACTCAGGGAATGCTTCCTCAGACCTGGCTCTTTCATTCGGAAGCTGCATATCTCTCTGTGTGAATGCTACAAGGAACACATCTTGCAGCATGGCCTTGATCGGGAGCTGTTGGGCAGACCATTGAAAGACACAAAAGAACATACTGAAGAGCAATGGGGAAAACATAGTGTGCCTGCAGCTCCGAAAAGGACAAAATATTTCCACCCTCCCAGATCCCAGCTCCTATGGGAGTGAAAAGACACATCCAAAGACAACAGATGAAGACCTATAAAAAGTATGTAATAAAGATGCATTGTCAGATTTTAAAAAATGGATAATTACAAGACATCTGCAGGTCAAATGCTGCAACTACTTTGTTTAAATGTAATATTTATTTCAAAGATTGAACATGTTCTTCTCATTCTCATAAATTGATATGTTGATGTTTATAAGATATATGCATCTTTACTGTAAGTCAAACACTTACACTACTTTATCATATTTAATTTTCCTGCGTACATGTTGTGCATATTCTTTGATTTGCTTGATTTAATTCTGATTTATGTGATTTTATTTTTCAGAAGGTTGTTAAAAGGTCAAAAATTGGTTCACAACAGAGCACAGGAGACACTGGACAGGTATGGCATTATATTTTCAAAAGTTTTCTGTTCTGTTGGGCAGTTTACAAATCCTCCTTATATTCTGACTTAAGCAGATCTACCTCTTAAATATCATAGATACTTGCAGCTAAAGATGACCAACAAAAAGGGGATGACCAGACAATCACCACTTCAACAACAACAACAACAACATCATCAACAACAACAACAACAACAGCAACAACAACAGCAGCACAATTGGTATTGGTGTTTTGTTTTTTTTGTTTTGATTGGGCTCACTTTGCTTCAGCTACTCAAATTAATAGTCTGTGAAAAAAAAAGATTGTTTCATGCTTAAATAACTATTTGAATGCTCGTTCTAAATTAACAGCAGAAAATTTGATGCAAAACGGACTGTGAAATGATTTTCATTGAAATGATTTTTGCTGTCATTGAATCACCTGACAAGACCGACACATACATACTTAGAGGGAAACCAATTCTCTGGCACCACACAATTGGCTGCTGGGTGAGGTAAGTATTTCTTACATAACAATCATCATCTTTGCATTCACAAAGAATCTGAAGTTTTAGAGAAATTATTTATTGAATTATTTATTTTTCAGACAATCCAGTGCTACCTCAGAGCCATTCTGAACATGAATGCTTTGGTGAAAAGAATATAACTCTTAAAACCATTACTTAGCTAGAGTAAAGGTTTTTGGAGCACGGTCTGCCATGAGTAATCACTGATTGCGCATGGTAAATATAATTGATCTGTATAAATTAAAATGTATAAAACATAAATATTACTTTTAAAAACTGCTTTTATTTGCTATTACTGTATAGGTTGACTTTGACAACTATGATGGAGTGATCATCAGTGTCGGGACACAACCACTGGAAATTCCTGGTGAGTATTGTAAAACAAATACTTAAAAAGAAATGATAAAATAATTGTGAAATTGTAATGGCAGGTTTTCATTTTAGTTTCTGCACAAATTGAACAAAAATGTGAACATCATGGATCCCATGGGTCAGGCTGAGGACAGTGACTCAGGCGAAGCTGCATCACGGTTTCGGTAGGTGTGATAATTTTAATTTACAGTATATTATCATGTAACACCTGATATTGGACCACTTTGCACACAATTGCATATTGTGTTATTTAGATTTTTTTTAAATCAAATAATGGTTTATTATCTGCATATACTAATCATTTCAATGTTTTTTTTAAAAAAAGCTTTTGTGGCAAAGTATGACCCCCATGACATCATAACAATAAAGCTACATTTTTGACTACATTTTTCAACAATCACTATAGGCAGTACTTCACCATACAACAAAACCGCTACCAGAAGACTGATTGGGTGGGTGTTAAGTGGAAGCCAGCTACAACTTATCACTCCATCCAAAAAGATGGTTACAGCTGCGGCGTTTTTGTCATGAAGGTGAGCTGTTAATCCACGGATCAATTTTCTGAATATTGAAAAAGAACAACCTTTTTTTCACATGATAACCTTGATTTTCCTATCTAAAAAAGTAACATTTTATGTCTACTCTTTATTTCACAAAGAAAAATAGATGGCTGAAATTGTGGTCGGGGCTTTTCCTGTAGTCCCACAGGACATCAAAATACCCACATCACGGAAAGCTTTAAAAGACCTCAGGATCAACATGCTGAAAAGCATTCTGCAGTGCTCTGGTTTGTTGATTGTTGTTGACATGATGTGACATTATCACAATCAATTACCTACATTGCATCCAGCCAACATAGATGTTTCAGCTTAATTTTAGGGGAGTTGTCATAGGATTCATGTCTAATACAGTCAGCTGTGTCAACTCATGTAAATATGTTTTGACTTGTATAAACCTGTATGTTGATTTCACATCCATTACTTACCAAGTCTTAAATCAACCATGAGGCAGTTTTTAGAATTGCAATATTTCAGTTTTTAGTGAAAAAGACCACTGCTCATGTTTTGGCGAGGAGAATCCAAAAGGACAGGAAGGAATGACAAAATGGGTGAGTGTACTTTAAAAAATTATATATTAAAATAAGTTTGATGACAGATCATTCATCAATAAATGAAAACAGATGTGATCTAATTATCTGTGTAATAACAGTGTACAGTATACAAGTGTTCAAAATCTAATACTGTTGGATAACTGATTTTAATTTTTTTTTCCAGATTTAATGCGCAAAATGCAAAAGGTGGTACCACCCATGTTGTGTGGGAATGTCAGATTCAGAGTGGCACCTCGAACAAAATGTGACATCATAAAAATGGCAATGTGGCCTCTGTTGATTTCAGAAAGGTATTAGGTATCAGAAAACTTTGAACACTGACATTGCAACTTCATCTTTAAATATATACCCTTTGGGCAAACTATCTAATTCATTTATAGGTGTAACCAAGGCCATCATGGACAAAGGATCACAAGAGTGACGTTCAAAAACATCAGGTGAATCCTGTGTTTTTTCTTGTTTGAATTATTTTTCTTGTTTGTTCTAAAAAAAATAAAAAATAAATGACTTAATTACACATGCATTGTCTCTTCCTTTAATGACCATGAAATCAAAAAAGAAACATGATCACGGAATAAGTTGTTCACATAAACAAATCAGTAAACAAACAAAACATAAAACAATAGCCCGAAAAAAGTATGACAGATTGTTAGGTACTGAGTAGGTAATTCATATTTTTTGGGGGGAAAACATGTTTGTAAAAGGGTCATAGTGACAATCTTGACAGATGACAGTAGAAGTTGGTAAGTTGAAATTCCAAACTATTTCAAAATTTAAAAAAAAAAGAAAATAATCAGTTATGTTCAATGATAATTGATTGTTTCTAAGATATATTTACATGATTTTCTGTGAGATAATGGTTGTGAAAAATCAATATTCACCTCACAAAAAGATGACAAATAGATTGAGGTTGGTAGTTTGAACTTCCTGTGAGCTATTTCAAAATTAAACTGAGAAATAGTCCCCAATTAGGTCAATATTAACTAATTTTTTTTGGGACACTTTTACTTAATTTTCTGGAAAATAATGGCAGTGAAAGATCAGTGCTGACCTGAAAAACAGATATGCAGTTGGGTTTTTTGGGGGGGGGAGTTTGAAGGTTGGAATTCCTGAGCGCCATTTCAAAATAAACCTGAGAAATTTGCAAGACTTTTGATTTATAATAAGATGTACAACAATTAAGATGTATAATAAGTTTTTTAAAAGATCGTATTAATGTGGGGGTTTTTTTATATTCTCTGTCATTGTCTTAACTGAAAATTCAGACATAGTAATTTTATGATGGTCCCTAAGCGCCCCGGCTGCCGCACGCTACTCCGACATTCAGCTATGTTTTTTGGAGTTTTCGCCACTACTGCCGAGGTTGGTGAGTTGATGAGACCTGTGAAATGTTTGATTTACTTATCTGTACAATATAAGACCAACCTGGCTGGAATTGGTACGGTTTTCATGGCGCTATAAAGATTTGAAACAGAAAAAAACAGCAAATCTTGAATATAAAACAAAATTTACTGCGCCAGAGTATGGCACGGCTTGAATGGCCAGTGTGACTGCGCAGGAGACTACGTATAAATGAATCGTGGAGGAGGAACGATATTTGAACATCTCAAAAAGAGTCAACCAAACAAAGTTTATTTGTAGCTCTTAACACATTAACAGTGTGCAGTGATTCCCCTTCAATTTGTGGCAGGATGATGTGTCTGATCCATGCTTCATTATGAGCTGCATTGTCAGCCAGTGACCTCATGGTGGCACTCGATAAAAGGGAGTGTTGGCGGCCTCCCCTCCCTCTTGCTCTGGCCGTCCTCGTCACTTCCGGGTCCCGTCGTTCCTTTCCCCTCGCTGTTGCCGGTGCAGGTATTGTCGATCATTTGCTAAGTAACTGTCTTAACCTGTTAGAGCCACCGTAGTTGCTGGGTGTTGTATTGTGTTTGCACCAGCAGTGGGCAGAACTGATTTGGTTTAATGTTGGATGCCTACCATGAGATATGTGTTCCCTCAGTTACGGCTGGATAGTAAATCTTCAAGAGAACTTATCGTCTCGTCAGTTAGACTCCTTCCCAACAAGTTATCAAGTTCCTTAAACAACTATTTACATGGTGTCAGAATGTGAACGGACTCATCGCCCGTGAGTATCCTCCCTGCATTTCACCGAGCTCTAAAAGTGTTGGAGAAAGCGCTAATGCTAAAGCTAGCCGTAGCTACGTCGCTGAAATGGCAGAGTGATTTCGCAGACCAGGCCCTGTTGTGTTTGATGGGAATATCGCCGAGAGCTGGCGGATGTTCGAGAGGGAGTACGACATCTTTATTGCCGCAGCACACTTAAATAAACCTGCAAGGACCAAGGCATATGTCCCTCTCAATCTAGCGGGACCGGAAGCCATAGAGCGGGAACGTTCGTTGGTTTATGCAGCTTAAGTGCGCGAACCAGGTGAAAATGGAGCAGTTATCAGCCCTGCGGAGTCCAGAGAGGACCCAGAGTGTTTGAAAAGGAAATTTCGGGAAATCTGCAACCCCCAAAACAACAGAACCATGGAGAGGCACAGGTTTCATTCAAGAAATCTGAGACAAGGTGAGAGCATCGAGTCATTCATCAGTGATTTAAGGATTAAAGCTAAGAGCTGCTATTTTGGAGATTTGACTGATGAGCTGATCTGTGACCGAATCGTGGGTGGCATAACCAGTTATGTTTTGAGAAAGACGCTCTTGAGAGACAGTGACCTGAGTCTAAATAAAGCGATAACCGTCTGCCGCATTCATGAAGTGACAGAGGAAAGCAGTAAGACGTTAGCCACACAAGCAATCAGTGTTGACGGCATAAAGTCAGTTTCGCACAGAAAACATCAGCCCAAATCACAAACACTCTCCCCGCCCAGAACGATCTCTAACTGCAATAACTATGGGGGTAGCCATGCAGCTAAGCGGGAAAAGTGTCCAGCGATAGGACAGCAGTGTCACTACTGCAAGAAACTGAACCATTTCAAGAAATGCTGCAAGTCTAAACCACGCAACTAGTCCACCTTAAACAAAAGAACTACATGACACTCAGTACATGAAGTGGCGGTAGAAGAGCCTGTCACATGCAGCGAAGAGACATTTTATGTGGACGGTGTTGACACTAGGCTTGTCACGATACTGGATTTCTAACTTCGATACGATATTTTGAAAAGTATTGATTTTCTATACAATTTTGGATACCACCCAACAAGGGCTTGACATTAACATTTTTGCTCACCAGCCACTGTGGCTAGTTGTTAGCCAAATTTATTAGCCACTCAGCATTTTCACTTGCCACAATATTGTTGTTGGATTATTTTGTTTAACATGATGAAAGCAGACAAAAACATGCTAAAGTTTACTTGAACTAGATTTACAATTTTTTTAAATGTGAATAACCTCTGTTTACACTTAAATCAAGACTGCAAAAATGTTTAACCCCATTATCAGGGATTAAGTTCTAAAACGGTTGTGCTCCTTTAATATGAAAATATGCAGACAATTAAGACAAAGTAATTAAAGGAGGAGTTTAATATTGCATTGAATGAAATTTGTTATGCTTGAAGGTTAGTTGAAAATATAAAAACTAAACTGAAAAACTAGCAAGAAAAAATGTCTGCTTAGATATTTATTCACAACAGTAATTTATCAGTAATAAACTAAGTACCATACTTTCTGGACTATGTCACTTCATAGTATTATTTTACATTTTTTAAAGTCGTATCAATCTCAACGGTACCAATTTTTGATACTTTTTTGTGCTCATTTGGTAAAAAAATATGAATTTGTTTAATAGTATTTTTTGCGTTTTTCAATTTGACATATATATTCTTTAATATATAACCTTGTAATGCTGTGTTCATGTCCAGCATGGTCAATCTCCTACTCTTCCACTTCCTCACAGTCACAAAGATGCATTTAGGTACCTAAACATGGTACCTTTTGATTTTTCATGAATCGGTACCCGGTACTTTTGACAGATTTCGGTCGGTACCTATAAAAGTACCTAATTCGGTACCCATCCCTACATATAACTGTTATAAATGTTTATTAGGAGGTTTAAATATTGTTCCTTCAGCTACTCGTATCTGTGACCAGTTTCTCTTCTCTACGTGCACTCCTCTCCTCTCCCCCTCCCCTCCCCTGCTCCCCTCCCCTGATCGGTGCAGTGTGAGTTTAAATGAGCTCCGTCCTCACTTTTAAAAAGTTAGAGGAGTTTTGGCGCTAGTTTGTGACTTAAACCCCGGAATCTTTTTACAATAGAGAGCTAAAAAGACGTGAGTGAAGTTTTAAATCACGTTATCAGGAGCTAAACACTGTGAGCTGTCAGGCTGTCCAAGACGGAGGCTCGAGACGAGCGCGTCCATTGAGCAAACACTGTGTGCAGACAGTGCTCATGGGAGTTGTAGTTTCGTTGTCTCATACTGCAATGGGTTTAGTATTTCAGATGCCGTTTCATTAAACCACAATGAAATAATTCAACCCGCCAAAGTGGCTTGTAGGTGTTACCCGCTACAGCTGGAATTCAGTGTAAGCCAGCGTCTTTCACTCTCACTCTCAACTACGAGGCAGGACTCAGGGAGGGAGTGGGTGCATGCACTCAGTGTGCCCTCTGTGAGTATGTTTTGACGCCGGCACAAGTCTAACCAGAGAAAGATGTTGAGTAACCATCAAACAATACTAGGGGAACTTTATATTGAATAATTTGCTAAATTTCAGGATCGATTTTTACCGATGAAATGATATTTTTGACAACATAACTTGATTCAGGATGCATTTTTCTCACCTGGGATGGCATGGGCTTCCACGGGGGACACATATTTCATGTAATTTCAGCCAAACTGAAAATTTGATTTTTTGCTCCAAATTTCAGGTCCCGACCTTACGTTCTGAGCTCAATGTGGTAAAACCCGAAACAGAGGTTTTAGCCCTCAGACTTGATTCTGGATGCATTTTTCTCACCTGGGATGGCATGGGCTTCCACGGGGGACACATATTTCATGTAATTTCAGCCAAACTGAAAATTTGATTTTTGGCTCCAAATTTCAGGTCCGGACCTTACGTTCTGAGCTCAATGTGGTAAAACTTGTTACAGAGGTTTTAGCCCTCAGACTTGATTCAGGATGCATTTTTCTCACCTGGGATGGCATGGGCTTCCACGGGGGACACATATTTCATGTAATTTCAGCCAAACTGAAAATTTGATTTTTTTGCTCCAAATTTCAGGTCCGGACCTTACGTTCTGAGCTCAATGTGGTAAAACTTGTTACAGAGGTTTTAGCCCTCAGACTTGATTCAGGATGCATTTTTCTCACCTGGGATGGCATGGGCTTCCACGGGGGACACATATTTCATGTAATTTCAGCCAAACTGAAAATTTGATTTTTTTGCTCCAAATTTCAGGTCCCGACCTTACGTTCTGAGCTCAATGTGGTAAAACCCAAAACAGAGGTTTTAGCCCTCAGACTTGATTCAGGATGCATTTTTCTCACCTGGGATGGCATGGGCTTCCACGGGGGACACATATTTCATGTAATTTCAGCCAAACTGAAAATTTGATTTTTGGCTCCAAATTTCAGGTCCCAACCTTACGTTCTGAGGTCAATGTGGTAAAACCTGTTACAGAGGTTTTAGCCCTCAGACTTGATTTAGGATACATTTTTCTCACCTGGGATGGCATGGGCTTCCACGGGGGACACATATTTCATGTAATTTCAGCCAAACTGAAAATTTGATTTTTGGCTCCAAATTTCAGGTCCGGACCTTACGTTCTGAGCTCAATGTGGTAAAACCCAAAACAGAGGTTTTAGCACTCAGACTTGATTCAGGATACATTTTTCTCACCTGGGATGGCATGGGCTTCCACAGGGGACACATATTTCATGTTATTTCAGCCAAACTGAAAATTTGATTTTTTGCTCCAAATTTCAGGTCCCGACCTTACGTTCTGAGCTCAATGTGGTAAAACCCGAAACAGAGGTTTTAGCCCTCAGACTTGATTCAGGATGCATTTTTCTCACCTGGGATGGCATGGGCTTCCACGGGGGACACATATTTCATGTAATTTCAGCCAAACTGAAAATTTGATTTTTGGCTCCAAATTTCAGGTCCCGACCTTACGTTCTGAGGTCAATGTGGTAAAACCTGTTACAGAGGTTTTAGCACTCAGACTTGATTCAGGATGCATTTTTCTCACCTGGGATGGCATGGGCTTCCATGGGGGACACATATTTCATGTAATTTCAGCCAAACTGAAAATTTGATTTTTGGCTCCAAATTTCAGGTCCCGACCTTACGTTCTGAGCTCAATGTGGTAAAACCCAAAACAGAGGTTTTATCCCTCAGACTTGATTCAGGATGCATTTTTCTCACCTAGGATGGCATGGGCTTCCACGGGGGACACATATTTCATGTAATTTCAGCCAAACTGAAAATTTGATTTTTGGCTCCAAATTTCAGGTCCGGACCTTACGTTCTGAGTTCAATGTGGTAAAACCCGTTACAGAGGTTTTAGCCCTCAGACTTGATTCAGGATGCATTTTTCTCACCTGGGATGGCATGGGCTTCCACGGGAGAACATATTTCATGTAATTTCAGCCAAACTGAAAATTTGATTTTTGGCTCCAAATTTCAGGTCCCGACCTTACGTTCTGAGCTCAATGTGGTAAAACCCGTTACAGAGGTTTTAGCCCTCAGACTTGATTCAGGATGCATTTTTCTCACCTGGGATGGCATGGGCTTCCACGGGGGACACATATTTCATGTTATTTCAGCAAAACTGAAAATTAGAATTTTTGCTCCAAATTTCAGGTCCGGACCTTACGTTCTGAGCTCAATGTGGTAAAACCCGTTACAGAGGTTTTAGCCCTCAGACTTGATTCAGGATGCATTTTTCTCACCTGGGATGGCATGGGCTTCCACGGGGGACACATATTTCATGTAATTTCAGCCAAACTGAAAATTTCAATTTTGGCTCCATATTTCAGGTCCCGACCTTACGTTCTGAGCTCAATGTGGTAAAACCTGTTACAGAGGTTTTAGCCCTCAGACTTGATTTAGGATACATTTTTCTCACCTGGGATGGCATGGGCTTCCAGGGGGGACACATATTTCATGTAATTTCAGCCAAACTGAAGATTTGATTTTTTGCTCCAAATTTCAGGTCCGGACCTTACGTTCTGAGCTCAATGTGGTAAAACCTGTTACAGAGGTTTTAGCACTCAGACTTGATTTAGGATACATTTTTCTCACCTGGGAAGGCATGGGCTTCCACAGGGGACACATATTTCATGTTATTTCAGCCAAACTTAAAATTTGAATTTTGGCTCCAAATTTCAGGTCCGGACCTTACGTTCTGAGTTCAATGTGGTTAAACCTGTTACAGAGGTTTTAGCCCTCAGACTTGATTTAGGATACATTTTTCTCACCTGGGATGGCATGGGCTTCCAGGGGGGACACATATTTCATGTAATTTCAGCCAAACTGAAAATTTGATTTTTTGGCTCCAAATTTCAGGTCCCGACCTTACGTTCTGAGCTCAATGTGGTAAAACCTGTTACAGAGGTTTTAGCACTCAGACTTGATTCAGGATGCATTTTTCTCACCTGGGATGGCATGGGCTTCCACGGGAAAACATATTTCATGTAATTTCAGCCAAACTGAAAATTTGATTTTTTTGCTCCAAATTTCAGGTCCGGACCTTCTGTCTGAGCTCAATGTGGTAAAACCCGTTACAGAGGTTTTAGCACTCAGACTTGATTCAGGATGCATTTTTCTCAACTGGGATGGCATGGGCTTCCACAGGGGACACATATTTCATGTAATTTCAGCCAAACTGAAAATTTGATTTTTTTGCTCCAAATTTCAGGTCCGGACCTTACGTTCTGAGCTCAATGTGGTAAAACTTGTTACAGAGGTTTTAGCCCTCAGACTTGATTCAGGATGCATTTTTCTCACCTGGGATGGCATGGGCTTCCACGGGGGACACATATTTTTATGTTATTTCAGCAAAACTGAAAATTAGAATTTTTGCTCCAAATTTCAGGTCCGGACCTTACGTTCTGAGCTCAATGTGGTAAAACCCGAAACAGAGGTTTTAGCCCTCAGACTTTATTCAGGATGCATTTTTCTCACCTGGGATGGCATGGGCTTCCACGGGGGACACATATTTCATGTTATTTCAGCCAAACTGAAAATTTGATTTTTTTGCTCCAAATTTCAGGTCCGGACCTTACGTTCTGAGCTCAATGTGGTAAAACCCGTTACAGAGGTTTTAGCACTCAGACTTGATTCAGGATACATTTTTCTCACCTGGGATGGCATGGGCTTCCACAGGGGACACATATTTCATGTTATTTCAGCCAAACTGAAAATTTGATTTTTTGCTACAAATTTCAGGTCCGGACCTTACGTTCTGAGCTCAAGTGGTAAAACTCGTTACAGAGGTTTTAGCCCTCAGACTTGATTCAGGGTGCATTTTTCTCACCTGGGATGGCATGGGCTTCCACGGGGGACACATATTTCATGTAATTTCAGCCAAACTGAAAATTTGAATTTTTGCTCCAAATTTCAGGTCCGGACCTTACGTTCTGAGCTCAATGTGGTAAAACCCAAAACAGAGGTTTTAGCCCTCAGACTTGATTCAGGATGCATTTTTCTCACCTGGGATGGCATGGGCTTCCAGGGGGGACACATATTTCATGTAATTTCAGCCAGACTGAAAATTTGATTTTTTTGCTCCAAATTTCAGGTCCCGACCTTACGTTCTGAGCTCAAGTGGTAAAACTCGTTACAGAGGTTTTAGCCCTCAGACTTGATTCAGGATGCATTTTTCTCACCTGGGATGGCATGGGCTTCCATGGGGGACACATATTTCATGTAATTTCAGCCAAACTGAAAATTTGATTTTTTGCTCCAAATTTCAGGTCCGGACCTTACGTTCTGAGCTCAATGTGGTCAAACCCGTTACAGAGGTTTTAGCACTCAGACTTGATTCAGGATGCATTTTTCTCACCTGGGATGGCATGGGCTTCCAGGGGGGACACATATTTCATGTAATTTCAGCCAAACTGAAAATTTGATTTTTTTGCTCCAAATTTCAGGTCCGGACCTTACGTTCTGAGATCAATGTGGTAAAACTTGTTACAGAGGTTTTAGCCCTCAGACTTGATTCAGGATGCATTTTCTCACCTGGGATGGCATGGGCTTCCACGGGGGACACATATTTCATGTAATTTCAGCCAAACTTAAAATTTGATTTTTTGCTCCAAATTTCAGGTCCGGACCTTACGTTCTGAGCTCAATGTGGTAAAACCCAAAACAGAGGTTTTAGCCCTCAGACTTGATTCAGGATACATTTTTCTCACCTGGGATGGCATGGGCTTCCAGGGGGGACACATATTTCATGTAATTTCAGCCAGACTGAAAATTTGATTTTTTTGCCCAAATTTCAGGTCCGGACCTTACGTTCTGAGCTCAAGTGGTAAAACTCGTTACAGAGGTTTTAGCCCTCAGACTTGATTCAGGATGCATTTTTCTCACCTGGGATGGCATGGGCTTCCACGGGGGACACATATTTCATGTTATTTCAGCCAAACTGAAAATTTGATTTTTTGCTCCAAATTTCAGGTCCGGACCTTACGTTCTGAGCTCAAGTGGTAAAACTTGTTACAGAGGTTTTAGCACTCAGACTTGATTCAGGATGCATTTTTCTCAACTGGGATGGCATGGGCTTCCACAGGGGACACGTATTTCATGTTATTTCAGCCAAACTGAAAATTTGATTTTTTTTGCTCCAAATTTCAGGTCCTGACCTTATGTTCTGAGCTCAATGTGGTAAAACCTGTTACAGAGGTTTTAGCCCTCAGACTTGATTCATTGTGCATTTTTCTCAACTGGGATGGCATGGGCTTCCACAGGGGAAACATATTTCATGTAATTTCAGCCAAACTGAAAATTTGATTTTTGGCTCCAAATTTCAGGTCCGGACCTTACGTTCTGAGTTCAATGTGGTCAAACTCGTTACAGAGGTTTTAGCCCTCAGACTTGAGTTAGGATACATTTTTCTCACCTGGGATGGCATGGGCTTCCAGGGGGGACACATATTTCATGTAATTTCAGCCAGACTGAAAAATTGATTTTTTGCTCCAAATTTCAGGTCCGGACCTTACGTTCTGAGCTCAAGTGGTAAAACTTGTTACAGAGGTTTTAGCCCTCAGACTTGATTCAGGATGCATTTTTCTCACCTGGGATGGCATGGGCTTCCATGGGGGACACATATTTCGTGTAATTTCAGCCAAACTGAAAATTTGATTTTTGGCTCCAAATTTCAGGTCCCGACCTTACGTTCTAAGCTCAATGTGGTAAAACCCAAAACAGAGGTTTTAGCCCTCAGACTTGATTCAGGATGCATTTTTCTCACCTGGGATGGCATGGGCTTCCACAGGGGACACGTATTTCATATTGTTTCAGCCAAACTTAAAATTTGATTTTTTGCTCCAAATTTCAGGTCCGGACCTTACGTTCTGAGCTCAATGTGGTAAAACCCAAAACAGAGGTTTTAGCCCTCAGACTTGATTCAGGATACATTTTTCTCACCTGGGATGGCATGGGCTTCCAGGGGGGACACATATTTCATGTAATTTCAGCCAGACTGAAAATTTGATTTTTTTGCTCCAAATTTCAGGTCCGGACCTTACGTTCTGAGCTCAAGTGGTAAAACTCGTTACAGAGGTTTTAGCCCTCAGACTTGATTCAGGATGCATTTTTCTCACCTGGGATGGCATGGGCTTCCACAGGGGACACATATTTCATGTTATTTCAGCCAAACTGAAAATTTGATTTTTTGCTCCAAATTTCAGGTCCGGACCTTACGTTCTGAGCTCAATGTGGTAAAACCCGTTACAGAGGTTTTAGCACTCAGACTTGATTCAGGATGCATTTTTCTCAACTGGGATGGCATGGGCTTCCACAGGGGACACGTATTTCATGTTATTTCAGCCAAACTGAAAATTTGATTTTTTTTGCTCCAAATTTCAGGTCCTGACCTTACGTTCTGAGCTCAATGTGGTAAAACCTGTTACAGAGGTTTTAGCCCTCAGACTTGATTCAGGGTGCATTTTTCTCACCTGGGATGGCATGGGCTTCCATGGGGGAAACATATTTCATGTAATTTCAGCCAAACTGAAAATTTGATTTTTGGCTCCAAATTTCAGGTCCGGACCTTACGTTCTGAGTTCAATGTGGTCAAACTCGTTACAGAGGTTTTAGCCCTCAGACCTGAGTTAGGATACATTTTTCTCACCTGGGATGGCATGGGCTTCCAGGGGGGACACATATTTCATGTAATTTCAGCCAAACTGAAAATTTGATTTTTGGCTCCAAATTTCAGGTCCGGACCTTACGTTCTGAGCTCAAGTGGTAAAACTTGTTACAGAGGTTTTAGCCCTCAGACTTGATTCAGGATGCATTTTTCTCACCTGGGATGGCATGGGCTTCCAGGGGCGACACATATTTCATGTTATTTCAGCCAAACTGAAAATTTGATTTTTTGGCTCCAAATTTCAGGTCCGGACCTTACGTTCTGAGCTCAATGTGGTAAAACCTGTTACAGAGGTTTTAGCACTCAGACTTGATTCAGGATGCATTTTTCTCAACTGGGATGGCATGGGCTTCCACAGGGGACACGTATTTCATGTTATTTCAGCCAAACTGAAAAGTTTATTTTTTTTGCTCCAAATTTCAGGTCCGGACCTTATGTTCTGAGCTCAAGTGGTAAAACGTGTTACAGAGGTTTTAGCCCTCAGACTTGATTCAGGATGCATTTTTCTCACCTGGGATGGCATGGGCTTCCAGGGGGGACACATATTTCATGTTATTTCAGCCAAACTGAAAATTTGAGTTTTTGGCTCCAAATTTCAGGTCCCGACCTTACGTTCTGAGCTCAATGTGGTAAAACCCGTTACAGAGGGTTTAGCACTCAGACTTGATTCAGGATGCATTTTTCTCAACTGGGATGGCATGGGCTTCCACAGGGGACACATATTTCATGTAATTTCAGCCAGACTGAAAAATTGATTTTTTGCTCCAAATTTCAGGTCCGGACCTTACGTTCTGAGCTCAAGTGGTAAAACTCGTTACAGAGGTTTTAGCCCTCAGACTTGATTCAGGATGCATTTTTCTCACCTGGGATGGCATGGGCTTCCATGGGGGACACATATTTCATGTAATTTCAGCCAAACTGAAA
The DNA here is from genome assembly GCF_033239565.1 of Halichoeres trimaculatus. Lineage (NCBI taxonomy): Eukaryota > Metazoa > Chordata > Actinopteri > Labriformes > Labridae > Halichoeres > Halichoeres trimaculatus. Next base: position 7,414,239 of record NW_027437191.1, on the reverse strand, counting down.
ATTTGATTTTTGGCTCCAAATTTCAGGTCCCGACCTTACGTTCTGAGCTCAATGTGGTAAAACCCAAAACAGAGGTTTTAGCCCTCAGACTTGATTCAGGATGCATTTTTCTCAACTGGGATGGCATGGGCTTCCACAGGGGACACGTATTTCATGTTATTTCAGCCAAACTGAAAATTTGATTTTTTGGCTCCAAATTTCAGGTCCGGACCTTACGTTCTGAGCTCAATGTGGTAAAACCTGTTACTGAGGTTTTAGCCCTCAGACTTGATTCAGGATGCATTTTTCTCACCTGGGATGGCATGGGCTTCCACGGGGGACACATTTTTCATGTAATTTCAGCCAAACTGAAAATTTGATTTTTTGGCTCCAAATTTCAGGTCCGGACCTTACGTTTTGAGCTCAACGTGGTAAAACCCGAAACAGAGGTTTTAGCCCTCAGACTTGATTCAGGATGCATTTTTCTCACCTGGGATGGCATGGGCTTCCACGGGGGACACATATTTCATGTTATTTCAGCCAAACTGAAAATTAGAATTTTGGCTCCAAATTTCAGGTCCGGACCTTACGTTCTGAGCTCAATGTGGTAAAACCCAAAACAGAGGTTTTAGCCCTCAAACTTGATTCAGGATGCATTTTTCTCACCTGGGATGGCATGGGCTTCCACAGGGGACACGTATTTCATGTTATTTCAGCCAAACTGAAAATTTGAGTTTTTGCTCCAAATTTCAGGTCCCGACCTTACGTTCTGAGCTCAATGTGGTAAAACCCAAAACAGAGGTTTTAGCCCTCAGACTTGATTCAGGATGCATTTTTCTCACCTGGGATGGCATGGGCTTCCACGGGGGACACATATTTCATGTTATTTCAGCAAAACTGAAAATTAGAATTTTTGCTCCAAATTTCAGGTCCGGACCTTACGTTCTGAGCTCAATGTGGTAAAACCTGTTACTGAGGTTTTAGCCCTCAGACTTGATTCAGGATGCATTTTTCTCACCTGGGATGGCATGGGCTTCCACGGGGGACACATATTTCATGTTATTTCAGCCAAACTGAAAATTAGAATTTTGGCTCCAAATTTCAGGTCCGGACCTTACGTTCTGAGCTCAATGTGGTAAAACCCAAAACAGAGGTTTTAGCCCTCAAACTTGATTCAGGATGCATTTTTCTCACCTGGGATGGCATGGGCTTCCACAGGGGACACGTATTTCATGTTATTTCAGCCAAACTGAAAATTTGAGTTTTTGCTCCAAATTTCAGGTCCCGACCTTACGTTCTGAGCTCAATGTGGTAAAACCCAAAACAGAGGTTTTAGCCCTCAGACTTGATTCAGGATGCATTTTTCTCACCTGGGATGGCATGGGCTTCCACGGGGGACACATATTTCATGTTATTTCAGCAAAACTGAAAATTAGAATTTTTGCTCCAAATTTCAGGTCCGGACCTTACGTTCTGAGCTCAATGTGGTAAAACCTGTTACTGAGGTTTTAGCCCTCAGACTTGATTCAGGATGCATTTTTCTCACCTGGGATGGCATGGGCTTCCAGGGGGGACACATATTTCATGTTATTTCAGCCAAACGGAAAATTTGATTTTGTGGCTCCAAATTTCAGGTCCCGACCTTACGTTCTGAGCTCAATGTGGTAAAACTTATTACAGAGGTTTTAGCTCTCAGACTTGATTCAGGATGCATTTTTCTCACCTGGAATGGCATGGGCTTCCACGGGGGACACATATTTCATGTAATTTCAGCCGAACTGAAAATTTGATTTTTGGCTCCAAATTTCAGGTCCGGACCTTACGTTCTGAGCTCAATGTGGTAAAACCCGTTACAGAGGTTTTCTCACTCAGACTTGATTCAGGATACATTTTTCTCACCTGGGATGGCATGGGCTTCCACAGGGGACACATATTTCATGTTATTTCAGCCAAACTCAAAATTTGATTTTTTGCTCCAAATTTCAGGTCCGGACCTTACGTTCTGAGCTCAATGTGGTAAAACCCGTTACAGAGGTTTTAGCCCTCAGACTTGATTCAGGATGCATTTTTCTCACCTGGGATGGCATGGGCTTCCACGGGGGACACATATTTCATGTAATTTCAGCCAAACTGAAAATTTAATTTTTGGCTCCAAATTTCAGGTCCGGACCTTACGTTCTGAGCTCAATGTGGTAAAACTTGTTACAGAGGTTTTAGCCCTCAGACTTGATTCAGGATGCATTTTCTCACCTGGGATGGCATGGGCTTCCACGGGGGACACATATTTCATGTAATTTCAGCCAAACTGAAAATTTGATTTTTGGCTCCAAATTTCAGGTCCCACCCTTACGTTCTGAGCTCAATTTGGTAAAACACGTTACAGAGGTTTTAGCCCTCAGACTTGATTCAGGATGCATTTTTCTCACCTGGGATGGCATTGGCTTCCACGGGGGACACATATTTCATGTTATTTCAGCAAAACTGAAAATTAGAATTTTTGCTCCAAATTTCAGGTCCGGACCTTACGTTCAGAGCTCAAGTGGTAAAACTCGTTACAGAGGTTTTAGCCCTCAGACTTGATTCAGGATGCATTTTTCTCACCTGGGATGGCATGGGCTTCCACGGGGGACACATATTTCATGTAATTTCAGCAAAACTGAAAATTTGAATTTTGGCTCCAAATTTCAGGTCCCGACCTTACGTTCTGAGCTCAATGTGGTAAAACCCGTTACAGAGGTTTTAGCCCTCAGACTTGATTCAGGGTGCATTTTTCTCACGTGGGATGGCATGGGCTTCCACGGGGGAAACATATTTCATGTAATTTCAGCCAAACTGAAAATTTGATTTTTGGCTCCAAATTTCAGGTCCCGACCTTACGTTCTGAGCTCAATGTGGTAAAACCCAAAACAGAGGTTTTAGCCCTCAGACTTGATTCAGGATGCATTTTTCTCACCTGGGATGGCATGGGCTTCCACAGGGGACACATATTTCATGTTATTTCAGCCAAACTTAAAATTTGATTTTTTGCTCCAAATTTCAGGTCCGGACCTTACGTTCTGAGTTCAATGTGGTAAAACCCAAAACAGAGGTTTTAGCCCTCAGACTTGATTCAGGATGCATTTTTCTCACCTGGGATGGCATGGGCTTCCACAGGGGACACGTATTTCATGTTATTTCAGCCAAACTGAAAATTTGAGTTTTTGCTCCAAATTTCAGGTCCCGACCTTACGTTCTGAGCTCAATGTGGTAAAACCCAAAACAGAGGTTTTAGCCCTCAGACTTGATTTAGGATACATTTTTCTCACCTGGGATGGCATGGGCTTCCAGGGGGGACACATATTTCATGTAATTTCAGCCAGACTGAAAATTTGATTTTTTGCTCCGAATTTCAGGTCCCGACCTTACGTTCTGAGCTCAATGTGGTAAAACCTGTTACAGAGGTTTTAGCCCTCAGACTTGATTCAGGATGCATTTTTCTCACCTGGGATGGCATGGGCTTCCAGGGGGGACACATATTTCATGTTATTTCAGCCAAACTGAAAATTTGAGTTTTTGGCTCCAAATTTCAGGTCCCGACCTTACGTTCTGAGCTCAATGTGGTAAAACCCGTTACAGAGGTTTTAGCACTCAGACTTGATTCAGGATGCATTTTTCTCAACTGGGATGGCATGGGCTTCCACAGGGGACACGTATTTCATGTTATTTCAGCCAAACTGAAAATTTGATTTTTTTTGCTCCAAATTTCAGGCCCGACCTTACGTTCTGAGCTCAATGTGGTAAAACCTGTTACAGAGGTTTTAGCCCTCAGACTTGATTCAGGGTGCAATTTTCTCACCTGGGATGGCATGGGCTTCCAGGGGGGACACATATTTCATGTAATTTCAGCCAGACTGAAAAATTGATTTTTGGCTCCAAATTTCAGGTCCGGACCTTACGTTCTGAGCTCAAGTGGTAAAACTCGTTACAGAGGTTTTAGCCCTCAGACTTGATTCAGGATGCATATTTCTCACCTGGGATGGCATGGGCTTCCATGGGGGACACATATTTCATGTAATTTCAGCCAAACTGAAAATTTGATTTTTGGCTCCAAATTTCAGGTCCCGACCTTACGTTCTGAGCTCAATGTGGTAAAACCCAAAACAGAGGTTTTAGCCCTCAGACTTGATTCAGGATGCATTTTTCTCAACTGGGATGGCATGGGCTTCCACAGGGGACACGTATTTCATGTTATTTCAGCCAGACTGAAAATTAGAATTTTGGCTCCAAATTTCAGGTCCCGACCTTACGTTCTGAGCTCAATGTGGTAAAACTTATTACAGAGGTTTTAGCTCTCAGACTTGATTCAGGATGCATTTTTCTCACCTGGAATGGCATGGGCTTCCACGGGGGATACATATTTCATGTAATTTCAGCCAAACTGAAAATTTGATTTTTTTGCTCCAAATTTCAGGTCCGGACCTTACGTTCTGAGCTCAATGTGGTAAAACCTGTTACTGAGGTTTTAGCCCTCAGACTTGATTCAGGATGCATTTTTCTCACCTGGGATGGCATGGGCTTCCACGGGGGACACATATTTCATGTAATTTCAGCCAAACTGAAAATTTGATTTTTGGCTCCAAATTTCAGGTCCCGACCTTACGTTCTGAGCTCAATGTGGTAAAACCCGAAACTGAGGTTTTAGCCCTCAAACTTGATTCAGGATGCATTTTTCTCACCTGGGATGGCAAGGGCTTCCACGGGGGACACATATTTCATGTTATTTCAGCAAAACTGAAAATTATAATTTTTGCTCCAAATTTCAGGTCCGGACCTTACGTTCTGAGCTCAATGTGGTAAAACCCGTTACAGAGGTTTTAGCACTCAGACTTGATTCAGGATGCATTTTTCTCAACTGGGATGGCATGGGCTTCCACGGGGGACACATATTTCATGTTATTTCAGCCAAACGGAAAATTTGATTTTTTGCTCCAAATTTCAGGTCCCATCCTTACGTTCTGAGCTCAATGTGGTAAAACCCGAAACAGAGGTTTTAGCCCTCAGACTTGATTCAGGATGCATTTTTCTCACCTGGGATGGCATGGGCTTCCATGGGGGACACATATTTCATGTTATTTCAGCCAAACGGAAAATTTGATTTTTTCTCCAAATTTCAGGTCCGGACCTTACGTTCTGAGCTCAATGTGGTCAAACTCGTTACAGAGGTTTTAGCCCTCAGACTTGATTTAGGATGCATTTTTCTCAACTGGGATGGCATGGGCTTCCACAGGGGACACATATTTCATGTTATTTCAGCCAAACTGAAAATTTGATTTTTTGCTCCAAATTTCAGGTCCAGACCTTACGTTCTGAGCTCAATGTGGTAAAACCCGTTACAGAGGTTTTAGCACTCAGACTTGATTCAGGATGCATTTTTCTCAACTGGGATGGCATGGGCTTCCACAGGGGACACGTATTTCATGTTATTTCAGCCAAACTGAAAATTTGATTTTTTTGGATCCAAATTTCAGTTCCCGACCTTACGTTCTGAGCTCAATGTGGTAAAACCCGTTACAGAGGTTTTAGCCCTCAGACTTGATTCAGGATGCATTTTTCTCACCTGGGATGGCATGGGCTTCCACGGGGGACACATATTTCATGTTATTTCAGCAAAACTGAAAATTAGAATTTTTGCTCCAAATTTCAGGTCCGGACCTTACGTTCTGAGCTCAATGTGGTAAAACCCGAAACAGAGGTTTTAGCCCTCAGACTTGATTTAGGATGCATTTTTCTTAACTGGGATGGCATGGGCTTCCACAGGGGAAACGTATTTCATGTTATTTCAGCCAAACTGAAAATTTGATTTTTTTGCTCCAAATTTCAGGTCCGGACCTTACGTTCTGAGCTCAAGTGGTAAAACTCGTTACAGAGGTTTTAGCCCTCAGACTTGATTCAGGATGCATTTTTCTCACCTGGGATGGCATGGGCTTCCACAGGGGACACATATTTCATGTAATTTCAGCCAAACTGAAAATTTGAATTTTGGCTCCAAATTTCAGGTCCCAACCTTACGTTCTGAGGTCAATGTGGTAAAACTTGTTACAGAGGTTTTAGCCCTCAGACTTGATTCAGGATGCATTTTTCTCACCTGGGATGGCATGGGCTTCCAGGGGGGACACATATTTCATGTAATTTCAGCCAGACTGAAAATTTGATTTTTTTGCTCCAAATTTCAGGTCCCGACCTTACGTTCTGAGCTCAAGTGGTAAAACTCGTTACAGAGGTTTTAGCCCTCAGACTTGATTCAGGATGCATTTTTCTCACCTGGGATGGCATGGGCTTCCATGGGGGACACATATTTCATGTAATTTCAGCCAAACTGAAAATTTGATTTTTTGCTCCAAATTTCAGGTCCGGACCTTACGTTCTGAGCTCAATGTGGTCAAACCCGTTACAGAGGTTTTAGCACTCAGACTTGATTCAGGATGCATTTTTCTCACCTGGGATGGCATGGGCTTCCAGGGGGGACACATATTTCATGTAATTTCAGCCAAACTGAAAATTTGATTTTTTTGCTCCAAATTTCAGGTCCGGACCTTACGTTCTGAGATCAATGTGGTAAAACTTGTTACAGAGGTTTTAGCCCTCAGACTTGATTCAGGATGCATTTTCTCACCTGGGATGGCATGGGCTTCCACGGGGGACACATATTTCATGTAATTTCAGCCAAACTGAAAATTTGATTTTTGGCTCCAAATTTCAGGTCCCGACCTTACGTTCTGAGCTCAATGTGGTAAAACCCGTTACAGAGGTTTTAGCCCTCAGACTTGATTCAGGATGCATTTTTCTCACCTGGGATGGCATGGGCTTCCACAGGGGACACATATTTAATGTAATTTCAGCCAAACTTAAAATTTGATTTTTTGCTCCAAATTTCAGGTCCGGACCTTACGTTCTGAGCTCAATGTGGTAAAACCCAAAACAGAGGTTTTAGCCCTCAGACTTGATTCAGGATACATTTTTCTCACCTGGGATGGCATGGGCTTCCAGGGGGGACACATATTTCATGTAATTTCAGCCAGACTGAAAATTTGATTTTTTTGCCCAAATTTCAGGTCCGGACCTTACGTTCTGAGCTCAAGTGGTAAAACTCGTTACAGAGGTTTTAGCCCTCAGACTTGATTCAGGATGCATTTTTCTCACCTGGGATGGCATGGGCTTCCACAGGGGACACATATTTCATGTTATTTCAGCCAAACTGAAAATTTGATTTTTTGCTCCAAATTTCAGGTCCGGACCTTACGTTCTGAGCTCAAGTGGTAAAACTTGTTACAGAGGTTTTAGCACTCAGACTTGATTCAGGATGCATTTTTCTCAACTGGGATGGCATGGGCTTCCACAGGGGACACGTATTTCATGTTATTTCAGCCAAACTGAAAATTTGATTTTTTTTGCTCCAAATTTCAGGTCCTGACCTTACGTTCTGAGCTCAATGTGGTAAAACCTGTTACAGAGGTTTTAGCCCTCAGACTTGATTCAGGGTGCATTTTTCTCACCTGGGATGGCATGGGCTTCCATGGGGGAAACATATTTCATGTAATTTCAGCCAAACTGAAAATTTGATTTTTGGCTCCAAATTTCAGGTCCGGACCTTACGTTCTGAGTTCAATGTGGTCAAACTCGTTACAGAGGTTTTAGCCCTCAGACTTGAGTTAGGATACATTTTTCTCACCTGGGATGGCATGGGCTTCCAGGGGGGACACATATTTCATGTAATTTCAGCCAGACTGAAAAATTGATTTTTTGCTCCAAATTTCAGGTCCGGACCTTACGTTCTGAGCTCAAGTGGTAAAACTTGTTACAGAGGTTTTAGCCCTCAGACTTGATTCAGGATGCATTTTTCTCACCTGGGATGGCATGGGCTTCCATGGGGGACACATATTTCGTGTAATTTCAGCCAAACTGAAAATTTGATTTTTGGCTCCAAATTTCAGGTCCCGACCTTACGTTCTAAGCTCAATGTGGTAAAACCCAAAACAGAGGTTTTAGCCCTCAGACTTGATTCAGGATGCATTTTTCTCACCTGGGATGGCATGGGCTTCCACAGGGGACACGTATTTCATATTGTTTCAGCCAAACTTAAAATTTGATTTTTTGCTCCAAATTTCAGGTCCGGACCTTACGTTCTGAGCTCAATGTGGTAAAACCCAAAACAGAGGTTTTAGCCCTCAGACTTGATTCAGGATACATTTTTCTCACCTGGGATGGCATGGGCTTCCAGGGGGGACACATATTTCATGTAATTTCAGCCAGACTGAAAATTTGATTTTTTTGCTCCAAATTTCAGGTCCGGACCTTACGTTCTGAGCTCAAGTGGTAAAACTCGTTACAGAGGTTTTAGCCCTCAGACTTGATTCAGGATGCATTTTTCTCACCTGGGATGGCATGGGCTTCCACAGGGGACACATATTTCATGTTATTTCAGCCAAACTGAAAATTTGATTTTTTGCTCCAAATTTCAGGTCCGGACCTTACGTTCTGAGCTCAATGTGGTAAAACCCGTTACAGAGGTTTTAGCACTCAGACTTGATTCAGGATGCATTTTTCTCAACTGGGATGGCATGGGCTTCCACAGGGGACACGTATTTCATGTTATTTCAGCCAAACTGAAAATTTGATTTTTTTTGCTCCAAATTTCAGGTCCTGACCTTACGTTCTGAGCTCAATGTGGTAAAACCTGTTACAGAGGTTTTAGCCCTCAGACTTGATTCAGGGTGCATTTTTCTCACCTGGGATGGCATGGGCTTCCATGGGGGAAACATATTTCATGTAATTTCAGCCAAACTGAAAATTTGATTTTTGGCTCCAAATTTCAGGTCCGGACCTTACGTTCTGAGTTCAATGTGGTCAAACTCGTTACAGAGGTTTTAGCCCTCAGACCTGAGTTAGGATACATTTTTCTCACCTGGGATGGCATGGGCTTCCAGGGGGGACACATATTTCATGTAATTTCAGCCAAACTGAAAATTTGATTTTTGGCTCCAAATTTCAGGTCCGGACCTTACGTTCTGAGCTCAAGTGGTAAAACTTGTTACAGAGGTTTTAGCCCTCAGACTTGATTCAGGATGCATTTTTCTCACCTGGGATGGCATGGGCTTCCAGGGGCGACACATATTTCATGTTATTTCAGCCAAACTGAAAATTTGATTTTTTGGCTCCAAATTTCAGGTCCGGACCTTACGTTCTGAGCTCAATGTGGTAAAACCTGTTACAGAGGTTTTAGCACTCAGACTTGATTCAGGATGCATTTTTCTCAACTGGGATGGCATGGGCTTCCACAGGGGACACGTATTTCATGTTATTTCAGCCAAACTGAAAAGTTTATTTTTTTTGCTCCAAATTTCAGGTCCGGACCTTATGTTCTGAGCTCAAGTGGTAAAACGTGTTACAGAGGTTTTAGCCCTCAGACTTGATTCAGGATGCATTTTTCTCACCTGGGATGGCATGGGCTTCCAGGGGGGACACATATTTCATGTTATTTCAGCCAAACTGAAAATTTGAGTTTTTGGCTCCAAATTTCAGGTCCCGACCTTACGTTCTGAGCTCAAGTGGTAAAACTCGTTACAGAGGTTTTAGCCCTCAGACTTGATTCAGGATGCATTTTTCTCACCTGGGATGGTATGGGCTTCCATGGGGGACACATATTTCATGTAATTTCAGCCAAACTGAAAATTTGATTTTTGGCTCCAAATTTCAGGTCCCGACCTTACGTTCTGAGCTCAATGTGGTAAAACCCAAAACAGAGGTTTTAGCCCTCAGACTTGATTCAGGATGCATTTTTCTCAACTGGGATGGCATGGGCTTCCACAGGGGACACGTATTTCATGTTATTTCAGCCAAACTGAAAATTTGATTTTTTGGCTCCAAATTTCAGGTCCGGACCTTACGTTCTGAGCTCAATGTGGTAAAACCTGTTACTGAGGTTTTAGCCCTCAGACTTGATTCAGGATACATTTTTCTCACCTGGGATGGCATGGGCTTCCACGGGGGACACATTTTTCATGTAATTTCAGCCAAACTGAAAATTTGATTTTTTGGCTCCAAATTTCAGGTCCGGACCTTACGTTTTGAGCTCAATGTGGTAAAACCCGAAACAGAGGTTTTAGCCCTCAGACTTGATTCAGGATGCATTTTTCTCACCTGGGATGGCATGGGCTTCCACGGGGGACACATATTTCATGTTATTTCAGCCAAACTGAAAATTAGAATTTTGGCTCCAAATTTCAGGTCCGGACCTTACGTTCTGAGCTCAATGTGGTAAAACCCAAAACAGAGGTTTTAGCCCTCAAACTTGATTCAGGATGCATTTTTCTCACCTGGGATGGCATGGGCTTCCACAGGGGACACGTATTTCATGTTATTTCAGCCAAACTGAAAATTTGAGTTTTTGCTCCAAATTTCAGGTCCCGACCTTACGTTCTGAGCTCAATGTGGTAAAACTTATTACAGAGGTTTTAGCCCTCAGACTTGATTCAGGATGCATTTTTCTCACCTGGGATGGCATGGGCTTCCACGGGGGACACATATTTCATGTTATTTCAGCAAAACTGAAAATTAGAATTTTTGCTCCAAATTTCAGGTCCGGACCTTACGTTCTGAGCTCAATGTGGTAAAACCTGTTACTGAGGTTTTAGCCCTCAGACTTGATTCAGGATGCATTTTTCTCACCTGGGATGGCATGGGCTTCCACGGGGGACACATATTTCATGTTATTTCAGCCAAACTGAAAATTAGAATTTTGGCTCCAAATTTCAGGTCCGGACCTTACGTTCTGAGCTCAATGTGGTAAAACTTGTTACAGAGGTTTTAGCCCTCAAACTTGATTCAGGATGCATTTTTCTCACCTGGGATGGCATGGGCTTCCACAGGGGACACGTATTTCATGTTATTTCAGCCAAACTGAAAATTTGAGTTTTTGCTCCAAATTTCAGGTCCCGACCTTACGTTCTGAGCTCAATGTGGTAAAACCCAAAACAGAGGTTTTAGCCCTCAGACTTGATTCAGGATGCATTTTTCTCACCTGGGATGGCATGGGCTTCCACGGGGGACACATATTTCATGTTATTTCAGCAAAACTGAAAATTAGAATTTTTGCTCCAAATTTCAGGTCCGGACCTTACGTTCTGAGCTCAATGTGGTAAAACCTGTTACTGAGGTTTTAGCCCTCAGACTTGATTCAGGATGCATTTTTCTCACCTGGGATGGCATGGGCTTCCAGGGGGGACACATATTTCATGTTATTTCAGCCAAACGGAAAATTTGATTTTGTGGCTCCAAATTTCAGGTCCCGACCTTACGTTCTGAGCTCAATGTGGTAAAACTTATTACAGAGGTTTTAGCTCTCAGACTTGATTCAGGATGCATTTTTCTCACCTGGAATGGCATGGGCTTCCACGGGGGACACATATTTCATGTAATTTCAGCCGAACTGAAAATTTGATTTTTGGCTCCAAATTTCAGGTCCGGACCTTACGTTCTGAGCTCAATGTGGTAAAACCCGTTACAGAGGTTTTCTCACTCAGACTTGATTCAGGATACATTTTTCTCACCTGGGATGGCATGGGCTTCCACAGGGGACACATATTTCATGTTATTTCAGCCAAACTGAAAATTTGATTTTTTGCTCCAAATTTCAGGTCCGGACCTTACGTTCTGAGCTCAATGTGGTAAAACCCGTTACAGAGGTTTTAGCCCTCAGACTTGATTCAGGATGCATTTTTCTCACCTGGGATGGCATGGGCTTCCACGGGGGACACATATTTCATGTAATTTCAGCCAAACTGAAAATTTAATTTTTGGCTCCAAATTTCAGGTCCGGACCTTACGTTCTGAGCTCAATGTGGTAAAACTTGTTACAGAGGTTTTAGCCCTCAGACTTGATTCAGGATGCATTTTCTCACCTGGGATGGCATGGGCTTCCACGGGGGACACATATTTCATGTAATTTCAGCCAAACTGAAAATTTGATTTTTGGCTCCAAATTTCAGGTCCCACCCTTACGTTCTGAGCTCAATTTGGTAAAACACGTTACAGAGGTTTTAGCCCTCAGACTTGATTCAGGATGCATTTTTCTCACCTGGGATGGCATTGGCTTCCACGGGGGACACATATTTCATGTTATTTCAGCAAAACTGAAAATTAGAATTTTTGCTCCAAATTTCAGGTCCGGACCTTACGTTCTGAGCTCAATGTGGTAAAACCCAATACAGAGGTTTTAGCACTCAGACTTGATTCAGGATACATTTTTCTCACCTGGGATGGCATGGGCTTCCACAGGGGACACATATTTCATGTTATTTCAGGCAAACTGAAAATTTGATTTTTTTTGCTCCAAATTTCAGGTCCGGACCTTACGTTCAGAGCTCAAGTGGTAAAACTCGTTACAGAGGTTTTAGCCCTCAGACTTGATTCAGGATGCATTTTTCTCACCTGGGATGGCATGGGCTTCCACGGGGGACACATATTTCATGTAATTTCAGCAAAACTGAAAATTTGAATTTTGGCTCCAAATTTCAGGTCCCGACCTTACGTTCTGAGGTCAATGTGGTAAAACCCGTTACAGAGGTTTTAGCCCTCAGACTTGATTCAGGGTGCATTTTTCTCACGTGGGATGGCATGGGCTTCCACGGGGGAAACATATTTCATGTAATTTCAGCCAAACTGAAAATTTGATTTTTGGCTCCAAATTTCAGGTCCCGACCTTACGTTCTGAGCTCAATGTGGTAAAACCCAAAACAGAGGTTTTAGCCCTCAGACTTGATTTAGGATACATTTTTCTCACCTGGGATGGCATGGGCTTCCAGGGGGGACACATATTTCATGTAATTTCAGCCAGACTGAAAATTTGATTTTTTGCTCCGAATTTCAGGTCCCGACCTTACGTTCTGAGCTCAATGTGGTAAAACCTGTTACAGAGGTTTTAGCACTCAGACTTGATTCAGGATGCATTTTTCTCACCTGGGATGGCATGGGCTTCCAGGGGGGACACATATTTCATGTTATTTCAGCCAAACTGAAAATTTGAGTTTTTGGCTCCAAATTTCAGGTCCCGACCTTACGTTCTGAGCTCAATGTGGTAAAACCCGTTACAGAGGTTTTAGCACTCAGACTTGATTCAGGATGCATTTTTCTCAACTGGGATGGCATGGGCTTCCACAGGGGACACGTATTTCATGTTATTTCAGCCAAACTGAAAATTTGATTTTTTTTGCTCCAAATTTCAGGCCCGACCTTACGTTCTGAGCTCAATGTGGTAAAACCTGTTACAGAGGTTTTAGCCCTCAGACTTGATTCAGGGTGCATTTTTCTCACCTGGGATGGCATGGGCTTCCATGGGGGAAACATATTTCATGTAATTTCAGCCAAACTGAAAATTTGATTTTTGGCTCCAAATTTCAGGTCCGGACCTTACGTTCTGAGTTCAATGTGGTCAAACCTGTTACAGAGGTTTTAGCCCTCAGACTTGAGTTAGGATACATTTTTCTCACCTGGGATGGCATGGGCTTCCAGGGGGGACACATATTTCATGTAATTTCAGCCAGACTGAAAAATTGATTTTTGGCTCCAAATTTCAGGTCCGGACCTTACGTTCTGAGCTCAAGTGGTAAAACTCGTTACAGAGGTTTTAGCCCTCAGACTTGATTCAGGATGCATATTTCTCACCTGGGATGGCATGGGCTTCCATGGGGGACACATATTTCATGTAATTTCAGCCAAACTGAAAATTTGATTTTTGGCTCCAAATTTCAGGTCCCGACCTTACGTTCTGAGCTCAATGTGGTAAAACCCAAAACAGAGGTTTTAGCCCTCAGACTTGATTCAGGATGCATTTTTCTCAACTGGGATGGCATGGGCTTCCACAGGGGACACGTATTTCATGTTATTTCAGCCAGACTGAAAATTTGATTTTTTTTGCTCCAAATTTAGGTTCCCGACCTTACGTTCTGAGCTCAATGTGGTAAAACTTATTACAGAGGTTTTAGCTCTCAGACTTGATTCAGGATGCATTTTTCTCACCTGGAATGGCATGGGCTTCCACGGGGGATACATATTTCATGTAATTTCAGCCAAACTGAAAATTTGATTTTTTTGCTCCAAATTTCAGGTCCGGACCTTACGTTCTGAGCTCAATGTGGTAAAACCTGTTACTGAGGTTTTAGCCCTCAGACTTGATTCAGGATGCATTTTTCTCACCTGGGATGGCATGGGCTTCCACGGGGGACACATATTTCATGTAATTTCAGCCAAACTGAAAATTTGATTTTTGGCTCCAAATTTCAGGTCCCGACCTTACGTTCTGAGCTCAATGTGGTAAAACCCGAAACTGAGGTTTTAGCCCTCAAACTTGATTCAGGATGCATTTTTCTCACCTGGGATGGCATGGGCTTCCACGGGGGACACATATTTCATGTTATTTCAGCAAAACTGAAAATTAGAATTTTTGCTCCAAATTTCAGGTCCGGACCTTACGTTCTGAGCTCAATGTGGTAAAACCCGTTACAGAGGTTTTAGCACTCAGACTTGATTCAGGATGCATTTTTCTCAACTGGGATGGCATGGGCTTCCACGGGGGACACATATTTCATGTTATTTCAGCCAAACGGAAAATTTGATTTTTTGCTCCAAATTTCAGGTCCGGACCTTACGTTCTGAGCTCAATGTGGTAAAACCCGAAACAGAGGTTTTAGCCCTCAGACTTGATTCAGGATGCATTTTTCTCACCTGGGATGGCATGGGCTTCCATGGGGGACACATATTTCATGTTATTTCAGCCAAACGGAAAATTTGATTTTTTCTCCAAATTTCAGGTCCGGACCTTACGTTCTGAGCTCAATGTGGTCAAACTCGTTACAGAGGTTTTAGCCCTCAGACTTGATTTAGGATGCATTTTTCTCAACTGGGATGGCATGGGCTTCCACAGGGGACACATATTTCATGTTATTTCAGCCAAACTGAAAATTTGATTTTTTGCTCCAAATTTCAGGTCCAGACCTTACGTTCTGAGCTCAATGTGGTAAAACCCGTTACAGAGGTTTTAGCACTCAGACTTGATTCAGGATGCATTTTTCTCAACTGGGATGGCATGGGCTTCCACAGGGGACACGTATTTCATGTTATTTCAGCCAAACTGAAAATTTGATTTTTTTGGATCCAAATTTCAGTTCCCGACCTTACGTTCTGAGCTCAATGTGGTAAAACCCGTTACAGAGGTTTTAGCCCTCAGACTTGATTCAGGATGCATTTTTCTCACCTGGGATGGCATGGGCTTCCACGGGGGACACATATTTCATGTTATTTCAGCAAAACTGAAAATTAGAATTTTTGCTCCAAATTTCAGGTCCGGACCTTACGTTCTGAGCTCAATGTGGTAAAACCCGAAACAGAGGTTTTAGCCCTCAGACTTGATTTAGGATGCATTTTTCTCAACTGGGATGGCATGGGCTTCCACAGGGGACACGTATTTCATGTTATTTCAGCCAAACTGAAAATTTGATTTTTTTGCTCCAAATTTCAGGTCCGGACCTTACGTTCTGAGCTCAATGTGGTAAAACTCGTTACAGAGGTTTTAGCCCTCAGACTTGATTCAGGATGCATTTTTCTCACCTGGGATGGCATGGGCTTCCACAGGGGACACATATTTCATGTAATTTCAGCCAAACTGAAAATTTGAATTTTGGCTCCAAATTTCAGGTCCCAACCTTACGTTCTGAGGTCAATGTGGTAAAACCCAAAACAGAGGTTTTAGCCCTCAGACTTGATTCAGGATGCATTTTTCTCACCTGGGATGGCATGGGCTTCCACGGGGGACACATATTTCATGTAATTTCAGCCAAACTGAAAATTTGATTTTTGGCTCCAAATTTCAGGTCCAGACCTTACGTTCTGAGTTCAATGTGGTCAAACTCGTTACAGAGGTTTTAGCCCTCAGACTTGATTTAGGATACATTTTTCTCACCTGGGATGGCATGGGCTTCCAGGGGGGACACGTATTTCATGTTATTTCAGCCAAACTGAAAATTTGATTTTTTTTGCTCCAAATTTCAGGTCCCGACCTTCGTCTGAGCTCAATGTGGTAAAACCTGTTACAGAGGTTTTAGCCCTCAGACATGATTCAGGATGCATTTTTCTCACCTGGGATGGCATGGGCTTCCATGGGGGACACATATTTCATGTAATTTCAGCCAAACTGAAAATTTGATTTTTTGCTCCAAATTTCAGGTCCCGACCTTACGTTCTGAGCTCAATGTGGTGAAACCCAAAACAGAGGTTTTAGCCCTCAGACTTGATTCAGGATGCATTTTTCTCACCTGGGATGGCATGGGCTTCCACAGGGGACACATATTTCATGTTATTTCAGCCAAACTGAAAATTTGATTTTTTGCTCCAAATTTCAGGTCCGGACCTTACGTTCTGAGGTCAATGTGGTAAAACCCGTTACAGAGGTTTTAGCACTCAGACTTGATTCAGGATGCATTTTTCTCAACTGGGATGGCATGGGCTTCCACAGGGGACACGTATTTCATGTTATTTCAGCCAAACTGAAAATTTGATTTTTTTGCTCCAAATTTCAGGTCCGGACCTCACGTTCTGAGCTCAATGTGGTAAAACCCGTTACAGAGGTTTTAGCTCTCAGACTTGATTCAGGATGCATTTTTCTCACCTGGGATGGCATGGGCTTCCACGGGGGACACATATTTCATGTAATTTCAGCCAAACTGAAAATTTGATTTTTTTGCTCCAAATTTCAGGTCCGGACCTTACGTTCTGAGCTCAATGTGGTAAAACCTGTTACAGAGGTTTTAGCCCTCAGACTTGATTTAGGATGCATTTTTCTCACCTGGGATGGCATGGGCTTCCACGGGGGACACATATTTCATGTAATTTCAGCCAAACTGAAAATTTGAATTTTGGCTCCAAATTTCAGGTCCGGACCTTACGTTCTGAGTTCAATGTGGTAAAACTTGTTACAGAGGTTTTAGCCCTCAGACTTGATTCAGGATGCATTTTCTCACCTGGGATGGCATGGGCTTCCACGGGGGACACATATTTCATGTAATTTCAGCCAAACTGAAAATTTGATTTTTGGCTCCAAATTTCAGGTCCGGACCTTACGTTCTGAGCTCAATGTGATAAAACCCAAAACAGAGGTTTTAGCCCTCAGACTTGATTCAGGATGCATTTTTCTCACCTGGGATGGCATGGGCTTCCACAGGGGACACATATTTCATGTTATTTCAGCCAAACTGAAAATTTGATTTTTTGCTCCAAATTTCAGGTCCGGACCTTACGTTCTGAGCTCAATGTGGTAAAACCCGTTACAGAGGTTTTAGCACTCAGACTTGATTCAGGATGCATTTTTCTCACCTGGGATGGCATGGGCTTCCACAGGGGACACATATTTCATGTTATTTCAGCCAAACTGAAAATTTGATTTTTGGCTCCAAATTTCAGGTCCGGACCTTTCGTTCTGAGCTCAATGTGGTAAAACCCGTTACAGAGGTTTTAGCACTCAGACTTGATTCAGGATGCATTTTTCTCACCTGGGATGGCATGGGCTTCCACGGGGGACACATATTTCATGTAATTTCAGCCAAACTGAAAATTTGAATTTTGGCTCCAAATTTCAGGTCCGGACCTTACGTTCTGAGTTCAATGTGGTCAAACTCGTTACAGAGGTTTTAGCCCTCAGACTTGATTTAGGATACATTTTTCTCACCTGGAATGGCATGGGCTTCCAGGGGGGACACATATTTCATGTTATTTCAGCCAAACTGAAAATTTGATTTTTGGCTCTAAATTTCAGGTCCGGACCTTACATTCTGAGCTCAATGTGGTAAAACCCAAAACAGAGGTTTTAGCCCTCAGACTTGATTCAGGATGCATTTTTCTCACCTGGGATTACATGGGCTTCCACGGGGGACACATATTTCATGTTATTTCAGCCAAACTGAAAATTAGAATTTTGGCTCCAAATTTCAGGTCCGGACCTTACGTTCTGAGCTCAATGTGGTTAAACCCGTTACAGAGGTTTTAGCCCTCAGACTTGATTCAGGATGCATTTTCTCACCTGGGATGGCATGGGCTTCCACGGGGGACACATATTTCATGTAATTTCAGCCAAACTGAAAATTTGATTTTTGGCTCCAAATTTCAGGTCCCGACCTTACGTTCTGAGCTCAATGTGGTAAAACCCGTTACAGAGGTTTTAGCCCTCAGACTTGATTCAGGATGCATTTTTCTCACCTGGGATGGCATGGGCTTCCACAGGGGACACATATTTCATGTTATTTCAGCCAAACTGAAAATTTGATTTTTGCTCCAAATTTCAGTTCCGGACCTTACGTTCTGAGCTCAATGTGGTAAAACCCGTTACAGAGGTTTTAGCCCTCAGACTTGATTCAGGATGCATTTTTCTCACCTGGGATGGCATGGGCTTCCACAGGGGACACGTATTTCATGTTATTTCAGCCAAACTGAAAATTTGATTTTTGGCTCCAAATTTCAGGTCCGGACCTTAGGTTCTGAGCTCAATGTGGTAAAACCCGTTACAGAGGTTTTAGCACTCAGACTTGATTCAGGATGCATTTTTCTCAACTGGGATGGCATGGGCTTCCACAGGGGACACGTATTTCATGTAATTTCAGCCAAACTGAAAATTTGATTTCTTGCTCCAAATTTCAGGTCCGGACCTTACGTTCTGAGCTCAATGTGGTAAAACCTGAAACAGAGGTTTTAGCCCTCAGACTTGATTCAGGATGCATTTTTCTCACCTGGGATGGCATGGGCTTCCACGGGGGACACATATTTCATGTAATTTCAGCCAAACTGAAAATTTGATTTTTTGCTCCAAATTTCAGGTCCAGACCTTACGTTCTGAGCTCAATGTGGTAAAACCCGTTACAGAGGTTTTAGCACTCAGACTTGATTCAGGATGCATTTTTCTCACCTGGGATGGCATGGGCTTCCACAGGGGACACTTATTTCATGTTATTTCAGCCAAACTGAAAATTTGATTTTTTTGCTCCAAATTTCAGGTCCGGACCTTACGTTCTGAGCTCAATGTGGTAAAACCTGTTACAGAGGTTTTAGCCCTCAGACTTGATTTAGGATACATTTTTCTCACCTGGGATGGCATGGGCTTCCACGGGGGACACATATTTCATGTAATTTCAGCCAAACTGAAAATTAGAATTTTGGCTCCAAATTTCAGGTCCGGACCTTACGTTCTGAGCTCAATGTGGTAAAACCTGTTACAGAGGTTTTAGCCCTCAGACTTGATTCAGGATACATTTTTCTCACCTGGGATGGCATGGGCTTCCAGGGGGGACACATATTTCATGTAATTTCAGCCAAACTGAAAATTTGAATTTTGGCTCCAAATTTCAGGTCCGGACCTTACGTTCTGAGCTCAATGTAGTAAAACCCGAAACAGAGGTTTTAGCCCTCAGACTTGATTCAGGATGCATTTTTCTCACCTGGGATGGCATGGGCTTCCAGGGGGGACACATATTTCATGTAATTTCAGCCAGACTGAAAATTTGATTTTTGGCTCCAAATTTCAGGTCCGGACCTTACGTTCTGAGCTCAATGTGGTAAAACTTGTTACAGAGGTTTTAGCCCTCAGACTTGATTCAGGATGCATTTTTCTCACCTGGGATGGCATGGGCTTCCACGGGGGGACACATATTTCATGTAATTTCAGCCAAACTGAAAATTAGAATTTTGGCTCCAAATTTCAGGTCCGGACCTTACGTTCTGAGCTCAAGTGGTAAAACCCGTTACAGAGGTTTTAGCACTCAGACTTGATTCAGGATGCATTTTTCTCAACTGGGATGGCATGGGCTTCCACAGGGGACACGTATTTCATGTAATTTCAGCCAAACTGAAAATTTGATTTTTTTTGCTCCAAATTTCAGGTCCCGACCTTACGTTCTGAGCTCAATGTGGTAAAACCCGAAACAGAGGTTTTAGCCCTCAGACTTTATTCAGGGTGCATTTTTCTCACCTGGGATGGCATGGGCTTCCACGGAATACACATATGTCATGTAATTTCAGCCAAACTGAAAATTTGATTTTTGGCTCCAAATTTCAGGTCCGGTCCTCACGTTCTGAGGTCAATGTGGTAAAACCTGTTACAGAGGTTTTAGCCCTCAGACTTGATTCAGGATGCATTTTTCTCACCTGGGATGGCATGGGCTTCCACAGGGGACACTTATTTCATGTTATTTCAGCCAAACTGAAAATTTGATTTTTTTGCTCCAAATTTCAGGTCCGGACCTTACGTTCTGAGCTCAATGTGGTAAAACCTGTTACAGAGGTTTTAGCCCTCAGACTTGATTTAGGATACATTTTTCTCACCTGGGATGGCATGGGCTTCCACGGGGGACACATATTTCATGTAATTTCAGCCAAACTGAAAATTAGAATTTTGGCTCCAAATTTCAGGTCCGGACCTTACGTTCTGAGCTCAATGTGGTAAAACCTGTTACAGAGGTTTTAGCCCTCAGACTTGATTCAGGATACATTTTTCTCACCTGGGATGGCATGGGCTTCCAGGGGGGACACATATTTCATGTAATTTCAGCCAAACTGAAAATTTGAATTTTGGCTCCAAATTTCAGGTCCGGACCTTACGTTCTGAGCTCAATGTAGTAAAACCCGAAACAGAGGTTTTAGCCCTCAGACTTGATTCAGGATGCATTTTTCTCACCTGGGATGGCATGGGCTTCCAGGGGGGACACATATTTCATGTAATTTCAGCCAGACTGAAAATTTGATTTTTGGCTCCAAATTTCAGGTCCGGACCTTACGTTCTGAGCTCAATGTGGTAAAACTTGTTACAGAGGTTTTAGCCCTCAGACTTGATTCAGGATGCATTTTTCTCACCTGGGATGGCATGGGCTTCCACGGGGGGACACATATTTCATGTAATTTCAGCCAAACTGAAAATTAGAATTTTGGCTCCAAATTTCAGGTCCGGACCTTACGTTCTGAGCTCAAGTGGTAAAACCCGTTACAGAGGTTTTAGCACTCAGACTTGATTCAGGATGCATTTTTCTCAACTGGGATGGCATGGGCTTCCACAGGGGACACGTATTTCATGTAATTTCAGCCAAACTGAAAATTTGATTTTTTTGCTCCAAATTTCAGGTCCCGACCTTACGTTCTGAGCTCAATGTGGTAAAACCCGAAACAGAGGTTTTAGCCCTCAGACTTTATTCAGGGTGCATTTTTCTCACCTGGGATGGCATGGGCTTCCACGGAATACACATATGTCATGTAATTTCAGCCAAACTGAAAATTTGATTTTTGGCTCCAAATTTCAGGTCCGGTCCTCACGTTCTGAGGTCAATGTGGTAAAACCTGTTACAGAGGTTTTAGCCCTCAGACTTGATTCAGGATGCATTTTTCTCACCTGGGATGGCATGGGCTTCCACAGGGGACACATATTTCATGTAATTTCAGCCAGACTGAAAATTTGATTTTTGGCTCCAAATTTCAGGTCCGGACCTTACGTTCTGAGCTCAAGTGGTAAAACCCGTTACAGAGGTTTTAGCACTCAGACTTGATTCAGGATGCATTTTTCTCAACTGGGATGGCATGGGCTTCCACAGGGGACACGTATTTCATGTAATTTCAGCCAAACTGAAAATTTGATTTCTTGCTCCAAATTTCAGGTCCGGACCTTACGTTCTGAGCTCAATGTGGTAAAACCTGAAACAGAGGTTTTAGCCCTCAGACTTGATTCAGGATGCATTTTTCTCACCTGGGATGGCATTGGCTTCCACGGGGGACACATATTTCATGTAATTTCAGCCAAACTGAAAATTTGATTTTTTGCTCCAAATTTCAGGTCCAGACCTTACGTTCTGAGCTCAATGTGGTAAAACCCGTTACGGAGGTTTTAGCACTCAGACTTGATTCAGGATGCATTTTTCTCACCTGGGATGGCATTGGCTTCCACGGGATACACATATGTCATGTAATTTCAGCCAAACTGAAAATTTGATTTTTGGCTCCAAATTTCAGGTCCGGACCTTACGTTCTGAGCTCAATGTGGTAAAACCCGTTACAGAGGTTTTAGCACTCAGACTTGATTCAGGATGCATTTTTCTCACCTGGGATGGCATGGGCTTCCACAGGGGACACGTATTTCATGTTATTTCAGCCAAACTGAAAATGTGATTTTTGGCTCCAAATTTCAGGTCCGGACCTTACGTTCTGAGCTCAATGTGGTAAAACCTGTTACAGAGGTTTTAGCACTCAGACTTGATTCAGGATGCATTTTTCTCACCTGGGATGGCATGGGCTTCCATGGGGGACACATATTTCATGTTATTTCAGCCAAACTGAAAATTTGATTTTTGGCTCCAAATTTCAGGTCCCGACCTTACGTTCTGAGCTCAATGTGGTAAAACCCGTTACAGAGGTTTTAGCACTCAGACTTGATTCAGGATGCATTTTTCTCACCTGGGATGGCATGGGCTTCCACAGGGGACACGTATTTCATGTAATTTCAGCCAAACTGAAAATTTGATTTCTTGCTCCAAATTTCAGGTCCGGACCTTACGTTCTGAGCTCAATGTGGTAAAACCCAAAACAGAGGTTTTAGCCCTCAGACTTGATTCAGGATACATTTTTCTCACCTGGGATGGCATGGGCTTCCACGGGGGACACATATTTCATGTAATTTCAGCCAAACTGAAAATTTGATTTTTTTTCTCCAAATTTCAGGTCCGGACCTTACGTTCTGAGGTCAATGTGGTAAAACTTGTTACAGAGGTTTTAGCACTCAGACTTTATTCAGGATGCATTTTTCTCACCTGGGATGGCATGGGCTTCCACGGGGGACACATATTTCATGTCATTTCAGCCAAACTGAAAATTTGATTTTTTGCTCCAAATTTCAGGTCCTGACCTTACGTTCTGAGCTCAATGTGGTAAAACCCGTTACAGAGGTTTTAGCACTCAGACTTGATTCAGGATGCATTTTTCTCACCTGGGATGGCATGGGCTTCCACGGGGGACACATATTTCATGTAATTTCAGCCAAACTGAAAATTTGATTTTTTTGCTCCAAATTTCAGGTCCGGACCTTACGTTCTGAGCTCAATGTGGTAAAACCTGTTACAGAGGTTTTAGCCCTCAGACTTGATTCAGGATGCATTTTTCTCACCTGGGATGGCATGGGCTTCCACGGGGGACACATATTTCATGTAATTTCAGCCAAACTGAAAATTTGATTTTTTGCTCCAAATTTCAGGTCCCGACCTTACGTTCTGAGCTCAATGTGGTAAAACCTGTTACAGAGGTTTTAGCACTCAGACTTGATTCAGGATACATTTTTCTCACCTGGGATGGCATTGGCTTCCACGGGGGACACGTATTTCATGTAATTTCAGCCAAACTGAAAATTTGATTTTTGGCTCCAAATTTCAGGTCCGGACCTTACGTTCTGAGCTCAATGTGGTAAAACCCATTACAGAGGTTTTAGCCCTCACACTTGATTCAGGATGCATTTTTCTCACCTGGGATGGCATGGGCTTCCACGGGGGACACATATTTCATGTAATTTCAGCCAAACTGAAAATTTGATTTTTTTCTCCAAATTTCAGGTCCCTCCCTTACGTTCTGAGCTCAATGTGGTAAAACCCGAAACAGAGGTTTTAGCCCTCAGACTTGATTCAGGATGCATTTTTCTCACCTGGGATGGCATGGGCTTCCACGGGGGACACATATTTCATGTAATTTCAGCCAAACTGAAAATTTGATTTTTTTGCTCCAAATTTCAGGTCCGGACCTTACGTTCTGAGGTCAATGTGGTAAAACCTGTTACAGAGGTTTTAGCACTCAGACTTGATTCAGGATGCATTTTTCTCACCTGGGATGGCATGGGCTTCCACGGGGGACACATATTTCATGTAATTTCAGCCAGACTGAAAATTTGATTTTTGGCTCCAAATTTCAGGTCCGGACCTTACGTTCTGAGCTCAATGTGGTTAAACCCATTACAGAGGTTTTAGCCCTCACACTTGATTCAGGATGCATTTTTCTCACCTGGGATGGCATGGGCTTCCACGGGGGACACATATTTCATGTAATTTCAGCCAAACTGAAAATTTGATTTTTTTGCTCCAAATTTCAGGTCCCTCCCTTACGTTCTGAGCTCAATGTGGTAAAACCCGAAACAGAGGTTTTAGCCCTCAGACTTGATTCAGGATGCATTTTTCTCACCTGGGATGGCATGGGCTTCCACGGGGGACACATATTTCATGTAACTTCAGCCAAACTGAAAATTTGATTTTTGGCTCCAAATTTCAGGTCCGGACTTACGTTCTGAGCTCAATGTGGTAAAACCCGTTACAGAGGTTTTAGCACTCAGACTTGATTCAGGATGCATTTTTCTCACCTGGGATGGCATGGGCTTCCACGGGGGACACATATTTCATGTAATTTCAGCCAAACTGAAAATTTGATTTTTTGCTCCAAATTTCAGGTCCCGACCTTACGTTCTGAGCTCAATGTGGCAAAACCCGTTACAGAGGTTTTAGCCCTCAGACTTGATTTAGGATACATTTTTCTCACCTGGGATGGCATGGGCTTCCAGGGGGGACACATATTTCATGAAATTTCAGCCAGACTGAAAATTTGATTTTTGGCTCCAAATTTCAGGTCCCGACCTTACGTTCTGAGCTCAATGTGGTAAAACCCAAAACAAAGGTTTTAGCCCTCAGACTTGATTCAGGATGCATTTTTTACACCTGGGATGGCATGGGCTTCCACTGGGGACACATATTTCATGTCATTTCAGCCAAACTGAAAATTTGATTTTTGGCTCCAAATTTCAGGTCCGGACCTTACGTTCTGAGCTCAATGTGGTAAAACCCGTTACAGAGGTTTTAGCACTCAGACTTGATTCAGGATGCATTTTTGTCAACTGGGATGGCATGGGCTTCCACAGGGGACACGTATTTCATGTAATTTCAGCCAAACTGAAAATTTGATTTCTTGCTCCAAATTTCAGGTCCCGACCTTACGTTCTGAGCTCAATGTGGTAAAACCCGTTACAGAGGTTTTAGCACTCAGACTTGATTCAGGATGCATTTTTCTCACCTGGGATGGCATGGGCTTCCATGGGGGACACATATTTAATGTAATTTCAGCCAAACTGAAAATTTGATTTTTTTGCTCCAAATTTCAGGTCCCGACCTTACGTTCTGAGCTCAATGTGGTAAAACCCAAAACAAAGGTTTTAGCCCTCAGACTTGATTCAGGATGCATTTTTTACACCTGGGATGGCATGGGCTTCCACGGGGGACACATATTTCATGTAATTTCAGCCAAACTGAAAATTTGATTTTTTGCTCCAAATTTCAGGTCCAGACCTTACGTTCTGAGCTCAATGTGGTAAAACCCGTTACGGAGGTTTTAGCACTCAGACTTGATTCAGGATGCATTTTTCTCACCTGGGATGGCATTGGCTTCCACGGGATACACATATGTCATGTAATTTCAGCCAAACTGAAAATTTGATTTTTGGCTCCAAATTTCAAGTCCGGACCTTACGTTCTGAGCTCAATGTGGTAAAACCCGTTACAGAGGTTTTAGCACTCAGACTTGATTCAGGATACATTTTTCTTACCTGGGATGGGATGGGCTTCCAGGGGGGACACATATTTCATGTAACTTCAGCCAAACTGAAAATTTGATTTCTTGCTCCAAATTTCAGGTCCGGACCTTACGTTCTGAGCTCAATGTGGTAAAACCCAAAACAGAGGTTTTAGCCCTCAGACTTGATTCAGGATGCATTTTTCTCACCTGGGATGGCATGGGCTTCCACGGGATACACATATGTCATGTAATTTCAGCTAAACTGAAAATTTGATTTTTGGCCCCAAATTTCAGGTCCGGACCTTACGTTCTGAGCTCAATGTGGTAAAACCTGTTACAGAGGTTTTAGCCCTCAGACTTGATTCAGGATGCATTTTTCTCACCTGGGATGGCATGGGCTTCCACGGGGGACACATATTTCATGTAATTTCAGCCAAACTGAAAATTTGATTTTTTGCTCCAAATTTCAGGTCCGGACCTTACGTTCTGAGCTCAATGTGGTAAAACCTGTTACAGAGGTTTTAGCCCTCAGACTTGATTCAGGATGCATTTTTCTCACCTGGGATGGCATGGGCTTCCACGGGGGACACATATTTCATGTAATTTCAGCCAAACTGAAAATTTGAATTTTGGCTCCAAATTTCAGGTCCAGACCTTACGTTCTGAGCTCAATGTGGTGAAACTTTTCAAAGAGGTTTTAGCCCTCAGACTTGATTCAGGATGCATTTTTCTCACCTGGGATGGCATGGGATTCCAGGGGGGACACATATTTCATGTTATTTCAGCCAAACTGAAAATTTGATTTTTTGCTCCAAATTTCAGGTCCCGACCTTACGTTCTGAGCTCAATGTGGTAAAACCGGAAACAGAGGTTTTAGCCCTCAGACTTGATTCAGGATGCATTTTTCTCACCTGGGATGGCATGGGCTTCCACGGGGGACACATATTTCATGTAATTTCAGCCAAACTGAAAATTTGATTTTTGGCTCCAAATTTCAAGTCCGGACCTTACGTTCTGAGCTCAATGTGGTAAAACCCGTTACAGAGGTTTTAGCACTCAGACTTGATTCAGGATACATTTTTCTTACCTGGGATGGGATGGGCTTCCAGGGGGGACACATATTTCATGTAATTTCAGCCAAACTGAAAATTTGATTTTTGGCTCCAAATTTCATGTCCCGACCTTACGTTCTGAGCTCAATGTGGTAAAACCTGTTACAGAGGTTTTAGCACTCAGACTTGATTCAGGATGCATTTTTCTCACCTGGGATGGCATGGGCTTCCACGGGGGACACATATTTCATGTAATTTCAGCCAAACTGAAAATTTGATTTTTTTGCTCAGAATTTCAGGTCCGGACCTTACGTTCTGAGCTCAATGTGGTAAAACCCGTTACAGAGGTTTTAGCCCTCAGACTTGATTTAGGATACATTTTTCTCACCTGGGATGGCATGGGCTTCCACGGGGGACACATATTTCATGTAATTTCAGCCAAACTGAAAATTTGATTTTTTGGCTCCAAATTTCAGGTCCGGACCTTACGTTCTGAGCTCAATGTGGTAAAACTTGTTACAGAGGTTTTAGCCCTCAGACTTGATTCAGGATGCATTTTTCTCACCTGGGATGGCATGGGCTTCCAGGGGGGACACATATTTCATGTAATTTCAGCCAGACTGAAAATTTGATTTTTGGCTCCAAATTTCAGGTCCGGACCTTACGTTCTGAGCTCAATGTGGTAAAACTTGTTGCAGAGGTTTTAGCCCTCAGACTTGATTCAGGATGCATTTTTCTCACCTGGGATGGCATGGGCTTCCACAGGGGACACGTATTTCATGTTATTTCAGCCAAACTGAAAATTTGATTTTTTGCTCCAAATTTCAGGTCCCGACCTTACGTTCTGAGCTCAATGTGGTAAAACCCGTTACAGAGGTTTTAGCACTCAGACTTGATTCAGGATGCATTTTTCTCACCTGGGATGGCATGGGCTTCCATGGGGGACACATATTTAATGTAATTTCAGCCAAACTGAAAATTTGATTTTTTTGCTCCAAATTTCAGGTCCCTCCCTTACGTTCTGAGCTCAATGTGGTAAAACCCAAAACAAAGGTTTTAGCCCTCAGACTTGATTCAGGATGCATTTTTCTCACCTGGGATGGCATGGGCTTCCACGGGGGACACATATTTCATGTTATTTCAGCAAAACTGAAAATTTGAATTTTTGCTCAAAATTTCAGGTCCCGACCTTACGTTCTGAGCTCAATGTGGTAAAACCCGAAACAGAGGTTTTAGCACTCAGACTTGATTCAGGATACATTTTTCTCACCTGGGATGGCATTGGCTTCCACGGGGGACACATATTTCATGTAATTTCAGCCAAACTGAAAATTTGATTTTTGGCTCCAAATTTCAGGTCCGGACCTTACGTTCTGAGCTCAATGTGGTAAAACCCATTACAGAGGTTTTAGCCCTCACACTTGATTCAGGATGCATTTTTCTCACCTGGGATGGCATGGGCTTCCACGGGGGACACATATTTCATGTAATTTCAGCCAAACTGAAAATTTGATTTTTTTCTCCAAATTTCAGGTCCCTCCCTTACGTTCTGAGCTCAATGTGGTAAAACCCGAAACAGAGGTTTTAGCCCTCAGACTTGATTCAGGATGCATTTTTCTCACCTGGGATGGCATGGGCTTCCACGGGGGACACATATTTCATGTAACTTCAGCCAAACTGAAAATTTGATTTTTGGCTCCAAATTTCAGGTCCGGACCTTACGTTCTGAGCTCAATGTGGTAAAACCCGTTACAGAGGTTTTAGCACTCAGACTTGATTCAGGATGCATTTTTCTCACCTGGGATGGCATGGGCTTCCACGGGGGACACATATTTCATGTAATTTCAGCCAAACTGAAAATTTGATTTTTTGCTCCAAATTTCAGGTCCCGACCTTACGTTCTGAGCTCAATGTGGCAAAACCCGTTACAGAGGTTTTAGCCCTCAGACTTGATTTAGGATACATTTTTCTCACCTGGGATGGCATGGGCTTCCAGGGGGGACACATATTTCATGTAATTTCAGCCAGACTGAAAATTTGATTTTTGGCTCCAAATTTCAGGTCCCGACCTTACGTTCTGAGCTCAACGTGGTAAAACCCAAAACAAAGGTTTTAGCCCTCAGACTTGATTCAGGATGCATTTTTTACACCTGGGATGGCATGGGCTTCCACTGGGGACACATATTTCATGTCATTTCAGCCAAACTGAAAATTTGATTTTTGGCTCCAAATTTCAGGTCCGGACCTTACGTTCTGAGCTCAATGTGGTAAAACCCGTTACAGAGGTTTTAGCACTCAGACTTGATTCAGGATGCATTTTTGTCAACTGGGATGGCATGGGCTTCCACAGGGGACACGTATTTCATGTAATTTCAGCCAAACTGAAAATTTGATTTCTTGCTCCAAATTTCAGGTCCGGACCTTACGTTCTGAGCTCAATGTGGTAAAACCTGTTACAGAGGTTTTAGCCCTCAGACTTGATTCAGGATGCATTTTTCTCACCTGGGATGGCATGGGCTTCCACGGGGGACACATATTTCATGTAATTTCAGCCAAACTGAAAATTTGATTTTTTGCTCCAAATTTCAGGTCCCGACCTTACGTTCTGAGCTCAATGTGGTAAAACCCGTTACAGAGGTTTTAGCACTCAGACTTGATTCAGGATGCATTTTTCTCACCTGGGATGGCATGGGCTTCCACGGGATACACATATGTCATGTAATTTCAGCTAAACTGAAAATTTGATTTTTGGCCCCAAATTTCAGGTCCGGACCTTACGTTCTGAGCTCAATGTGGTAAAACCTGTTACAGAGGTTTTAGCCCTCAGACTTGATTCAGGATGCATTTTTCTCACCTGGGATGGCATGGGCTTCCACGGGGGACACATATTTCATGTAATTTCAGCCAAACTGAAAATTTGATTTTTTGCTCCAAATTTCAGGTCCGGACCTTACGTTCTGAGCTCAATGTGGTAAAACCTGTTACAGAGGTTTTAGCCCTCAGACTTGATTCAGGATGCATTTTTCTCACCTGAGATGGCATGGGCTTCCACGGGGGACACATATTTCATGTAATTTCAGCCAAACTGAAAATTTGAATTTTGGCTCCAAATTTCAGGTCCAGACCTTACGTTCTGAGCTCAATGTGGTGAAACTTTTCAAAGAGGTTTTAGCCCTCAGACTTGATTCAGGATGCATTTTTCTCACCTGGGATGGCATGGGATTCCAGGGGGGACACATATTTCATGTTATTTCAGCCAAACTGAAAATTTGATTTTTTGCTCCAAATTTCAGGTCCCGACCTTACGTTCTGAGCTCAATGTGGTAAAACCGGAAACAGAGGTTTTAGCCCTCAGACTTGATTCAGGATGCATTTTTCTCACCTGGGATGGCATGGGCTTCCACGGGGGACACATATTTCATGTAATTTCAGCCAAACTGAAAATTTGATTTTTGGCTCCAAATTTCAAGTCCGGACCTTACGTTCTGAGCTCAATGTGGTAAAACCCGTTACAGAGGTTTTAGCACTCAGACTTGATTCAGGATACATTTTTCTTACCTGGGATGGGATGGGCTTCCAGGGGGGACACATATTTCATGTAATTTCAGCCAAACTGAAAATTTGATTTTTGGCTCCAAATTTCATGTCCCGACCTTACGTTCTGAGCTCAATGTGGTAAAACCTGTTACAGAGGTTTTAGCACTCAGACTTGATTCAGGATGCATTTTTCTCACCTGGGATGGCATGGGCTTCCACGGGGGACACATATTTCATGTAATTTCAGCCAAACTGAAAATTTGATTTTTTTGCTCAGAATTTCAGGTCCGGACCTTACGTTCTGAGCTCAATGTGGTAAAACCCGTTACAGAGGTTTTAGCCCTCAGACTTGATTTAGGATACATTTTTCTCACCTGGGATGGCATGGGCTTCCACGGGGGACACATATTTCATGTAATTTCAGCCAAACTGAAAATTTGATTTTTGGCTCCAAATTTCAGGTCCGGACCTTACGTTCTGAGCTCAATGTGGTAAAACTTGTTACAGAGGTTTTAGCCCTCAGACTTGATTCAGGATGCATTTTTCTCACCTGGGATGGCATGGGCTTCCAGGGGGGACACATATTTCATGTTATTTCAGCCAAACTGAAAATTTGATTTTTTGCTCCAAATTTCAGGTCCCGACCTTACGTTCTGAGCTCAATGTGGTAAAACCCGTTACAGAGGTTTTAGCACTCAGACTTGATTCAGGATGCATTTTTCTCACCTGGGATGGCATGGGCTTCCATGGGGGACACATATTTAATGTAATTTCAGCCAAACTGAAAATTTGATTTTTTTGCTCCAAATTTCAGGTCCCGACCTTACGTTCTGAGCTCAATGTGGTAAAACCCAAAACAAAGGTTTTAGCCCTCAGACTTGATTCAGGATGCATTTTTTACACCTGGGATGGCATGGGCTTCCACGGGGGACACATATTTCATGTAATTTCAGCCAAACTGAAAATTTGATTTTTGGCTCCAAATTTCAGGTCCCGACCTTACGTTCTGAGCTCAATGTGGTAAAACCCGTTACAGAGGTTTTAGCACTCAGACTTGATTCAGGATGCATTTTTCTCACCTGGGATGGCATGGGCTTCCAGGGGGGACACATATTTCATGTAATTTCAGCCAAACTGAAAATTTGATTTTTTGCTCCAAATTTCAGGTCCCGACCTTACGTTCTGAGCTCAATGTGGTAAAACCTGTTACAGAGGTTTTAGCACTCAGACTTGATTCAGGATGCATTTTTCTCACCTGGGATGGCATGGGCTTCCAGGGGGGACACATATTTCATGTAATTTCAGCCAAACTGAAAATTTGATTTTTTGCTCCAAATTTCAGGTCCGGACCTTACGTTCTGAGCTCAATGTGGTAAAACCCGTTACAGAGGTTTTAGCACTCAGACTTGATTCAGGATGCATTTTTCTCACCTGGGATGGCATGGGTTTCCACGGGGGACACATATTTCATGTTATTTCAGCCAAACTGAAAATTTGAATTTTGGCTCCAAATTTCAGGTCCGGACCTTACGTTCTGAGCTCAATGTGGTAAAACCTGTTACAGAGGTTTTAGCCCTCAGACTTGATTTAGGATACATTTTTCTCACCTGGGATAGCATGGGCTTCCAGGGGGGACACATATTTCATGTAATTTCAGCCAAACTGAAAATTTGATTTTTGGCTCCAAATTTCAGGTCCGGACCTTACGTTCTGAGCTCAATGTGGTAAAACTTGTTACAGAGGTTTTAGCCCTCAGACTTGATTCAGGATGCATTTTTCTCACCTGGTATGGCATGGGCTTCCACGGGGGACACATATTTCAAGTAATTTCAGCCAAACTGAAAATTTGATTTTTTTGCTCCAAATTTCAGGTCCGGACCTTACGTTCTGAGCTCAATGTGGTAAAACCCAAAACAAAGGTTTTAGCCCTCAGACTTGATTCAGGATGCATTTTTTACACCTGGGATGGCATGGGCTTCCACGGGGGACACATATTTCATGTAATTTCAGCCAAACTGAAAATTTGATTTTTGGCTCCAAATTTCAGGTCCCGACCTTACGTTCTGAGCTCAATGTGGTAAAACCCGTTACAGAGGTTTTAGCACTCAGACTTGATTCAGGATGCATTTTTCTCACCTGGGATGGCATGGGCTTCCAGGGGGGACACATATTTCATGTAATTTCAGCCAAACTGAAAATTTGATTTTTTGCTCCAAATTTCAGGTCCCGACCTTACGTTCTGAGCTCAATGTGGTAAAACCTGTTACAGAGGTTTTAGCACTCAGACTTGATTCAGGATGCATTTTTCTCACCTGGGATGGCATGGGCTTCCAGGGGGGACACATATTTCATGTAATTTCAGCCAAACTGAAAATTTGATTTTTTGCTCCAAATTTCAGGTCCGGACCTTACGTTCTGAGCTCAATGTGGTAAAACCCGTTACAGAGGTTTTAGCACTCAGACTTGATTCAGGATGCATTTTTCTCACCTGGGATGGCATGGGTTTCCACGGGGGACACATATTTCATGTTATTTCAGCCAAACTGAAAATTTGAATTTTGGCTCCAAATTTCAGGTCCCGACCTTACGTTCTGAGCTCAATGTGGTAAAACCTGTTACAGAGGTTTTAGCCCTCAGACTTGATTTAGGATACATTTTTCTCACCTGGGATAGCATGGGCTTCCAGGGGGGACACATATTTCATGTAATTTCAGCCAAACTGAAAATTTGATTTTTGGCTCCAAATTTCAGGTCCGGACCTTACGTTCTGAGCTCAATGTGGTAAAACTTGTTACAGAGGTTTTAGCCCTCAGACTTGATTCAGGATGCATTTTTCTCACCTGGTATGGCATGGGCTTCCACGGGGGACACATATTTCAAGTAATTTCAGCCAAACTGAAAATTTGATTTTTTTGCTCCAAATTTCAGGTCCGGACCTTACGTTCTGAGCTCAATGTGGTAAAACCGGAAACAGAGGTTTTAGCCCTCAGACTTGATTCAGGATGCATTTTTCTCACCTGGGATGGCATGGGCTTCCACGGGGGACACATATTTCATGTAATTTCAGCCAAACTGAAAATTTGAATTTTGGCTCCAAATTTCAGGTCCGGACCTTACGTTCTGAGCTCAATGTGGTAAAACCGGAAACAGAGGTTTTAGCCCTCAGACTTGATTCAGGATGCATTTTTCTCACCTGGGATGGCATGGGCTTCCACGGGGGACACATATTTCATGTAATTTCAGCCAAACTGAAAATTTGAATTTTGGCTCCAAATTTCAGGTCCGGACCTTACGTTCTGAGCTCAATGTGGTGAAACTTTTCAAAGAGGTTTTAGCCCTCAGACTTGATTCAGGATGCATTTTTCTCACCTGGGATGGCATGGGCTTCCAGGGGGGACACATATTTCATGTAATTTCAGCCAAACTGAAAATTTGATTTTTGGCTCCAAATTTCAAGTCCGGACCTTACGTTCTGAGCTCAATGTGGTAAAACCGGAAACAGAGGTTTTAGCCCTCAGACTTGATTCAGGATGCATTTTTCTCACCTGGGATGGCATGGGCTTCCACGGGGGACACATATTTCATGTAATTTCAGCCAAACTGAAAATTTGAATTTTGGCTCCAAATTTCAGGTCCGGACCTTACGTTCTGAGCTCAATGTGGTAAAACCGGAAACAGAGGTTTTAGCCCTCAGACTTGATTCAGGATGCATTTTTCTCACCTGGGATGGCATGGGCTTCCACGGGGGACACATATTTCATGTAATTTCAGCCAAACTGAAAATTTGATTTTTTTGCTCAGAATTTCAGGTCCGGACCTTACGTTCTGAGCTCAATGTGGTAAAACCCGTTACAGAGGTTTTAGCCCTCAGACTTGATTTAGGATACATTTTTCTCACCTGGGATGGCATGGGCTTCCACGGGGGACACATATTTCATGTAATTTCAGCCAAACTGAAAATTTGATTTTTGGTTCCAAATTTCAGGTCCGGACCTTACGTTCTGAGCTCAATGTGGTAAAACTTGTTACAGAGGTTTTAGCCCTCAGACTTGATTCAGGATGCATTTTTCTCACCTGGGATGGCATGGGCTTCCAGGGGGGACACATATTTCATGTAATTTCAGCCAGACTGAAAATTTGATTTTTGGCTCCAAATTTCAGGTCCGGACCTTACGTTCTGAGCTCAATGTGGTAAAACTTGTTGCAGAGGTTTTAGCCCTCAGACTTGATTCAGGATGCATTTTTCTCACCTGGGATGGCATGGGCTTCCACAGGGGACACGTATTTCATGTTATTTCAGCCAAACTGAAAATTTGATTTTTTGCTCCAAATTTCAGGTCCGGACCTTACGTTCTGAGCTCAATGTGGTAAAACCCGTTACAGAGGTTTTAGCACTCAGACTTGATTCAGGATGCATTTTTCTCACCTGGGATGGCATGGGCTTCCATGGGGGACACATATTTAATGTAATTTCAGCCAAACTGAAAATTTGATTTTTTTGCTCCAAATTTCAGGTCCCGACCTTACGTTCTGAGCTCAATGTGGTAAAACCCAAAAGAAAGGTTTTAGCCCTCAGACTTGATTCAGGATGCATTTTGTACACCTGGGATGGCATGGGCTTCCACGGGGGACACATATTTCATGTAATTTCAGCCAAACTGAAAATTTGATTTTTTGCTCCAAATTTCAGGTCCGGACCTTACGTTCTGAGCTCAATGTGGTAAAACCCGTTACAGAGGTTTTAGCACTCAGACTTGATTCAGGATGCATTTTTCTCACCTGGGATGGCATGGGCTTCCACGGGGGACACATATTTCATGTAATTTCAGCCAAACTGAAAATTTGATTTTTTGCTCCAAATTTCAGGTCCCGACCTTACGTTCTGAGCTCAATGTGGTAAAACCTGTTACAGAGGTTTTAGCACTCAGACTTGATTCAGGATGCATTTTTCTCACCTGGGATGGCATGGGCTTCCAGGGGGGACACATATTTCATGTAATTTCAGCCAAACTGAAAATTTGATTTTTTGCTCCAAATTTCAGGTCCGGACCTTACGTTCTGAGCTCAATGTGGTAAAACCCGTTACAGAGGTTTTAGCACTCAGACTTGATTCAGGATGCATTTTTCTCACCTGGGATGGCATGGGTTTCCACAAGGGACACATATTTCATGTTATTTCAGCCAAACTGAAAATTTGAAATTTGGCTCCAAATTTCAGGTCCGGACCTTACGTTCTGAGCTCAATGTGGTAAAACCTGTTACAGAGGTTTTAGCCCTCAGACTTGATTTAGGATACATTTTTCTCACCTGGGATGGCATGGGCTTCCAGGGGGGACACATATTTCATGTAATTTCAGCCAAACTGAAAATTTGATTTTTGGCTCCAAATTTCAGGTCCGGACCTTACGTTCTGAGCTCAATGTGGTAAAACTTGTTACAGAGGTTTTAGCCCTCAGACTTGATTCAGGATGCATTTTTCTCACCTGGTATGGCATGGGCTTCCACGGGGGACACATATTTCAAGTAATTTCAGCCAAACTGAAAATTTGATTTTTTTGCTCCAAATTTCAGGTCCCGACCTTTCGTTCTGAGCTCAATGTGGTAAAACCTGTTACAGAGGTTTTAGCCCTCAGACTTGATTTAGGATACATTTTTCTCACCTGGGATGGCATGGGCTTCCACGGGGGACACATATTTCATGTAATTTCAGCCAAACTGAAAATTTGATTTTTTGCTCCAAATTTCAGGTCCCGACCTTACGTTCTGAGCTCAATGTGGTAAAACCCGTTACAGAGGTTTTAGCACTCAGACTTGATTCAGGATGCATTTTTCTCACCTGGGATGGCATGGGCTTCCACGGGATACACATATGTCATGTTATTTCAGCTAAACTGAAAATTTGATTTTTGGCCCCAAATTTCAGGTCCGGACCTTACGTTCTGAGCTCAATGTGGTAAAACCTGTTACAGAGGTTTTAGCCCTCAGACTTGATTCAGGATGCATTTTTCTCACCTGGGATGGCATGGGCTTCCACGGGGGACACATATTTCATGTAATTTCAGCCAAACTGAAAATTTGATTTTTTGCTCCAAATTTCAGGTCCGGACCTTACGTTCTGAGCTCAATGTGGTAAAACCTGTTACAGAGGTTTTAGCCCTCAGACTTGATTCAGGATGCATTTTTCTCACCTGAGATGGCATGGGCTTCCACGGGGGACACATATTTCATGTAATTTCAGCCAAACTGAAAATTTGAATTTTGGCTCCAAATTTCAGGTCCAGACCTTACGTTCTGAGCTCAATGTGGTGAAACCCATTACAGAGGTTTTAGCCCTCACACTTGATTCAGGATGCATTTTTCTCACCTGGGATGGCATGGGCTTCCACGGGGGACACATATTTCATGTAATTTCAGCCAAACTGAAAATTTGATTTTTTTCTCCAAATTTCAGGTCCCTCCCTTACGTTCTGAGCTCAATGTGGTAAAACCCGAAACAGAGGTTTTAGCCCTCAGACTTGATTCAGGATGCATTTTTCTCACCTGGGATGGCATGGGCTTCCAAGGGGGACACATATTTCATGTAATTTCAGCCAAACTGAAAATTTGATTTTTTGCTCCAAATTTCAGGTCCCGACCTTACGTTCTGAGCTCAATGTGGCAAAACCCGTTACAGAGGTTTTAGCCCTCAGACTTGATTTAGGATACATTTTTCTCACCTGGGATGGCATGGGCTTCCAGGGGGACACATATTTCATGTAATTTCAGCCAGACTGAAAATTTGATTTTTGGCTCCAAATTTCAGGTCCCGACCTTACGTTCTGAGCTCAATGTGGTAAAACCCGAAACAGAGGTTTTTGCCCTCAGACTTGATTCAGGATCAATTTTTCTCACCTGGGATGGCATGGGCTTCCACGGGGGACACATATTTCATGTAACTTCAGCCAAACTGAAAATTTGATTTTCGGCTCCAAATTTCAGGTCCGGACCTTACGTTCTGAGCTCAATGTGGTAAAACCCGTTACAGAGGTTTTAGCACTCAGACTTGATTCAGGATGCATTTTTCTCACCTGGGATGGCATGGGCTTCCACGGGGGACACATATTTCATGTAATTTCAGC